>NC_069500.1:157403958-157541458 GCF_027579735.1 Bombina bombina
GGCAAATGAGTATTTTGACCACATCATCCTCTTTATGCATGTTGTCTTACTCCAAGCTGTATAGGCTCGAAAGCCTACTACCAATTAAGCATATTAGGTGATGTGCATCTCTGTAATGAGAAGGGGTGTGGTCTAATGACATCAACACCCTATATCAGGTGTGCATAATTATTAGGCAACTTCCTTTCCCTTGGCAAAATGGGTCAAAAGAAGGACTTGACAGGCTCAGAAAAGTCAAAAATAGTGAGATATCTTGCAGAGGGATGCAGCACTCTTAAAATTGCAAAGCTTCTGAAGCGTGATCATCGAACAATCAAGCGTTTCATTCAAAATAGTCAACAGGGTCGCAAGAAGCGTGTGGAAAAACCAAGGCGCAAAATAACTGCCCATGAACTGAGAAAAGTCAAGCGTGCAGCTGCCAAGATGCCACTTGCCACCAGTTTGGCCATATTTCAGAGCTGCAACATCACTGGAGTGCCCAAAAGCACAAGGTGTGCAATACTCAGAGACATGGCCAAGGTAAGAAAGGCTGAAAGACGACCACCACTGAACAAGACACACAAGCTGAAACGTCAAGACCGGGCCAAGAAATATCTCAAGACTGATTTTTCTAAGGTTTTATGGACTGATGAAATGAGAGTGAGTCTTGATGGGCCAGATGGATGGGCCCGTGGCTGGATTGGTAAAGGGCAGAGAGCTCCAGTCCGACTCAGACGCCAGCAAGGTGGAGGTGAAGTACTGGTTTGGGCTGGTATCATCAAAGATGAGCTTGTGGGGCCTTTTCGGGTTGAGGATGGAGTCAAGCTCAACTCCCAGTCCGACTGCCAGTTTCTGGAAGACACCTTCTTCAAGCAGTGGTACAGGAAGAAGTCTGCATCCTTCAAGAAAAACATGATTTTCATGCAGGACAATGCTCCATCACACGCGTCCAAGTACTCCACAGCAAGGCTGGCAAGAAAGGGTATAAAAGAAGAAAATCTAATGACATGGCCTTCTTGTTCACCTGATCTGAACCCCATTGAGAACCTGTGGTCCATCATCAAATGTGAGATTTACAAGGAGGGAAAACAGTACACCTCTCTGAACAGTGTCTGGGAGGCTGTGGTTGCTGCTGCACGCAATGTTGATGGTGAACAGATCAAAACACTGACAGAATCCATGGATGGCAGGCTTTTGAGTGTCCTTGCAAAGAAAGGTGGCTATATTGGTCACTGATTTGTTTTTGTTTTGTTTTTGAATGTCAGAAATGTATATTTGTGAATGTTGAGATGTTATATTGGTTTCACTGGTAAAAATAAATAATTGAAATGGGTATATATTTGTTTTTTGTTAAGTTGCCTAATAATTATGCACAGTAATAGTAACCTGCACACACAGATATCCCCCTAAAATAGCTATAACTAAAAACAAACTAAAAACTACTTCCAAAACTATTCAGCTTTGATATTAATGAGTTTTTTGGGTTCATTGAGAACATGGTTGTTGTTCAATAATAAAATTAATCCTCAAAAATACAACTTGCCTAATAATTCTGCACTCCCTGTACGTACACATTTTTAAGAATTCTTTTTTTGGAATTAACTAACTGAATGACAGAACTAAGAGAATACTTCCAAATGACAGATGGATGAGTGCCAACTTTTGAGCTGGAAACAGAGAGTCAGAAAGTGGGGGAAAAAAAGAATTATGTTTAATAAGATCACAAGACTTTCAAGTCCAAAACTACTTATGATCATGTATAGACATTGGAGTCATAAATTAAGTTTATATCAGAAAGCTCTCAATATGGATGTGAGCTAACCACGACTGATGTTACTGGCAATTACTATAATACTGGTGGGATATGGCTGATCTGCTGGATGGCAATTACTGGAATTCAGGTGGAATGGCTTTGTGCGTGGGAAAATTATTAGAATGAAAAATAATTAATATTTAATTAAATAAAAAGAAGATGGAGGGGAGGAAGACAAACAGTGATGTAAGTCCATCTGAAGGAATTAGGAAAACTACTACAAAGAGACAGGTAAAGAGAAGAAAATAAATTAAATATAAGAGAGAATTTTTTTTTAAGATTTCTTTTTTTGTATACTTTAATTCCACTATTTCAAGCCAAGACTGTACCAACCTCTGCTGGCTTTAGAATGGGAGCATCTTTCTCTGATCAAACAGGAGAAGTTAAAAAAAATTATGCTTACCTAATAAATTTATTTCTTTCTTGACACAGTGAGTCCCCGGATCATCAATTACTGTTGGGAATATCACTCCTGGCCAGCAGGAGGAGGCAAAGAGCACCACAGCAGAGCTGTTAAATATAACTTCCCTCTCCACAAACCCAGTCATTCGATTGAAGGAAAAGGAGAGAAAGGAAACAACACAAAGTGCAGAGGTGCCTGAGATTTATACAAAAAAAACCTGTCTGAAAAATAGGGAAGGGCCGTGGACTCACCGTGTCAAGAAAGAAATAATCAGGTAAGCATAAATTTTGTTTTCTTTCTAATGACACAGTGAGTCCACAGATCATCATCAATTACTGTTGGGAATCAATATCCAAGTTAGAGGACACCGATGATACGGGAGGTACAAGACAGGTAACCTAAACCGAAGGCACCACTGCTTGAAGAACTTTTCTCCCAAACCTCCGCCAGAGGCAAAAGCATTCATTTTTCATACTTTAGAAAAAGTGTACAAAGAAGGCCATGTCGCCGCCTTACATATCTGTTCTACTGAGGCCTCTTTCTTAAGGGCCAAACTCTAAGGAGACTGCTGCACAGCAGGCTCAAAAACCCTACTAATAACACCTCTCAACCAGTAAGAAGGAGAAGTGGCGGAAGCTTACTGGCCTTTATATATGACCAGGAAAAACAACCAACAATACAGAAAGCTGACGAAAGTCCTTTGTTGTCTGTAGATAAAATCTAAGGGCTCGCACAACATCTAAGTTGTGCAACAAACGCTCATTATAAGAATAAAGATTAGGACAGAGAGAAGGAACAACAATTCCTGATCAAAATCTCAGCCTGGAACCACTGTAGGAAGAAAACCAACTTTGGTACGAAACTCAAAGAAGACCTGTAAAGGAAAAACAGAGGCGCCACATCGAGTAGTAAAGTCTAGTAAATCTAGCAATAGGAGGATCCAGAGCCTTTAGTAGTAGCAACTCACCAGATGCAGCGGCACAGCCGGAGTGCCGTCCAGTGCAACACGGGACCTACACAGTCGCCCGTATGACTCAGAGAGGCGTCAGGATACGTCCGACATGAAGGCAGGTGACCGGATAGGCCAATCGGGTGAGCCAGAAGAGGAATGCGGTCAGAGTGACGAGCCTGCAAGCTCACATAGCCCGCAAGCTCAGTTAAAAATGGAATTACAGGAGCACGGATAGTGTAAAAGTGTAAACTTTATTTGTTACACAGAGGGTAGCAATAGCGACGCGTTTCTCAGCAACAATAAAATTATCCACCTATTAAGAGTGCGGCCTACCACTGACTTACCTATCCATCTGTTTGCAGCCACAAGCGCACCTCCTGTTGGGATCTCTGCAATCTCTCCTTGTGAATCGATCTACTTTTGGTACGAAACTGCCTTATCTGCCCTAAATACAAGATAAGGAAAACCACACTGCAAGCAGAGAGTTCTGAAACCCTCTGAGCAGAAGAAGAACCAAACTCTTCAAGATAATAACTTAATATCTATAGAATGCAGTGGCTCAAACAGAACCTAAAGAAAAAATTATAAGAACAAGGATAAGGCTCCATGGGAGTCACTGACTTAAAAACAGTTCTGATTTGTACCAGGACCTGAGAAGAGGATTGTACAGCCAGCACATCCACCAGACACTTGAGCAGCAGAACGGAGGAGCCGAATCTGACCCTTGAGGGTACTAACAGATAACCCCCTTGCAAGGCCTACCTGGAAAAGGATAAGATCCTTGGGAATCTGCTATATCTTATAGTAAATCTTTCTAGTGATAGGCTTATGAGTCAGAAACATGGTCTCAATAACCAATTCAAAAAACCCACGTTTAGCTAAAAACAACCGTACAATCACCCAGGAGACAGTTTCAGAGAAACAATATTTAGATGAAGTAAAAAAAACCCTGAAACAGAAGACCCTTCCATAGCAGAAGTTTCCAGGGAGGTAGGAACGATATCTCTACTAGATCTGCCTACCAGATCCTGCGAGGCCATGCAGGAGTTAGGAGAAAACCTAAACCTAAAGTGGAGTACAGCTATACCCAATGTGTGATGGAAGATCAGAGCAATCCTGTCCTGACTTCAAAATAAAAAATCTTGCTAGAAGAATCTTAATCAGGCACCTAATTACTTCACCTCCTCCTTGCACTAGAGGCAAAGAGAATGATTTTGGTTTGTGGGAAGGGAAGTGAAACTTAGCAGCTCTGCTGGGGTGCTCCTTGCCTCCTCCTGCTGGCTAGGAGTGATATTCCCAACAGTAATTGATGATAATCCATGGACTCACCGTGTCATTAGAAAGAAATTCAATCTAGCTACGCAAGTTGCGCAGTACTACGCAACGTGCGTAGGGAGATTGTAATTTAACTTCTCCGTCGGTTTTTACTGATGTCCAGCCAGGCACTGTAGGGAGTTATGATTTGGATGACACCATCAGAGGAGATTAATTCCTGCTTGATGGTGTCAAGGACCACCAACATCTTCTCATGGACCACCAGTGGTCCATGGACCACTGGTTGGCGACAGCTGCTCCAGAGCATTCTAGAAGGATGGTTGAGAATTTGTTTCACATTAGTGTCTTGTTATTGCAAAGCTGATGAGGATGTCTGTTTTTTATTTTTCTATTATTTATTTTTAACTGTTTTAAATGTTTATTTTTTGCTTATGTTAGAGTGGACTATTTTAATAGAGGTGTTTTTTTTTGCTTTATAATTTGTTCTGTATCAATCTGAAGGTGTGTTTGTGATGCTAGTGAAATGCGTTGTACACACTGAGAGGTGAACGGTTATGAGACACATCCTGCTCCATTGATAATAATGTAGAGTGACTCGAAACCCACAATCTTTTTAAATTGCACAATTTTTTAAATGCAATGCTTCAGAATGTTATCTTCCATGAGATATTAGTTTCACTAACAGATTTTCTTTAATCTATGTTAGAAGTTGTAACTTCTCCATAATTGAATACTTATGAGAGATTACCAATAAGCTTATAAAGCTTTTCACTTCATATACTGTCCTTAGCAACATATGATATCATAGAAATTTTTATCATTTGAGTATGAGTGTTGTAATGAATGAATTCGTAATTTTAGAAAAAAAGAAACAACCTAAAAAAATCATAAGACCTAAATCCATGCATGGAATTACCTTTAATTTCATGACGGATAGAAAACAAATACATTCGTGGTGTCTTTAAAGGAATTGTTTGTTTTAAAGTCCAGTCTCTCAATCAAGCTTGACTGCAGCTGTGCTAAACAGTAATGCCTTAGCAAACTTGATCTTATTTAAAACCATCAATATCTGATAAGCTTCTTTCTTTCAGTTTCTTTAAATTAGACTATGAAGCACTGCTAGACTCCAGGCAATTCCTTAAAGGGACAATAAATACCTTGTAATTACAAGACATTTCTTGTAAAAGAATAAAATATTAACACCCACTATTTATTTAGTTTAGAGTAGCTAGTTCAGACTTTTTATTGGATTAGACAGGGCAGCTACTGTAATGTTAGCAAAACCTGTATTGTTTTGATAGGTTGAACTCAATGCACTTCAGTCTTTTTTCAAGCTCATATACTATCTGCAATGTGCATTTCCAATTCTCAAAATTTAAAACCCACAATTTTCATTTCAATTACTTTAAAAAAAGCAAAATAAATTAAGTTTATTGCAATTTTGTACTACCCATAAATAAACATTTTATATTACAATTGCAATGTGTTTATTTCCTTATATGGTCATAAATAGAAACAATAAGTAATTATTCTAGGTAAGTAGAAAAGAACAGTGCTGTTCCAGGTCCGTCACCAAGCATCCACAATCCACAGTCGACTACAGCAATACTCACATTGAGGCAGTGTGACGCAAACGTGCACCGTAACACAGTAGCGTGATGCACACCAATCAGAAGGAAAAGGCAGAGTAAGCCAGCAAATGTAAGTAAAAGAAGACTATTGTCAGCACTCCAATAATCTAGAAGAAGTTAAAACTATCCCTGCATGTGTTGAGTGTTGTTCTTTTCTAGATGTTTCAATAAAGACTTTAGGGTAGATTTAACAAGCAGCGGATGCTGCTATCTACCCCCGTACTTTCCGGCTCGCCGCAAATGTAAATTAAGAAGCAGCAGTCTTAATACAGTTGCTCCTTAACTCATCTGCCACCTCTGAGTTGGAGAACAGCAATTAGTCCGAAGCAGAAGTTAAGAAGCAGCGGTCATAAGATAATTTTTGTGTGTGTGTATATCAATGTAATGTTTAATCTGAGCATATGACAGCAAGATGGGCAATAGGTCAGGGTCTGATTCTAATAAATCATTGAAGTTTTTTAACTTGTTTTGATTAGTTATATGGTATAAGACACCTTTCTTGATATGAAAGCCTGTGTGCAAAGAGATCTTTTTCATGCTCAGAGGATTTTCTCTGAATGGGATCATTGGTGAGATTATTGTAGAGATAGAAGAGGAAGTATGAATAATCCTGTCCCATACCGAGAAGAGTTTTTTCAATAATGGGTAAGTTGTAACTGCAGCTGGTCTATCTTCAGCAGAGAGCCATGAGATCAAACCTATCAATTTGAACCCAGTGTTTCAAGGGGTCATTTGCCGCCATTCTAGGAGCCTTTGTAATATAGTGGCCTGTCAGTAGAGTGCTATGTTTGGAACACCAAGGCCTCCTCTCTTTTGATAAATCTAATGTTTTTTGTTAACTCTTGGTTTTGTCCCATTCCAAATATACGGCTAGATTACGAGTTTTGCGTTAGGCTTAAAAAGCAGCGTTAGCCGGTCCTAATGCTGCTTTTTAACGCCCGCTGGTATTACGAGTCTTGCAGGTACAGGTGTACCGCTCACTTTTTTGGCCAGACTTGGAAATACCGCAAATCCACTTACGTAAATTGTGTATCCTATTTTTTCAATGTGACTTGCATAGCGCCGGTATTACGAGTCTGCCAAAAAGTGAGCGGTAGACCCTCTCCTGTCAAGACTGGTACAGCATATTATAGTCAGTAGTTTTACACTACAACGCCGTAGCATAAAACTGATTAACTAAAGTGCTAAAAAGTACACTAACACCCATAAACTACCTATTAAACCCTAAACCGAGGCCCTCCCACATCGCAATAACTGAAAGAAAAATTGAAACCCCTAATCTGCCGAACCGGACATAGCCACCACTATAATAAATATATTAAACCCTAAACCGCCGCACTCCTGCCTTGCAAACATTAGTTAAATATTATTAACCCCTAATCTGCCGTCCCTAACATCACCGCCACCTACCTACATTTATTAACCCCTAATCTGCCGCCCCCAACGTCGCCCCCACTATATTAAAGTTATTAACCCCTAAATCTAAGTCTAACCCTAACACCCCCTAACTTAAATATAATTAAAAGAAATCTAACTAAACATTCCTATCATTAACTACATTATTCCTATTTAAAACTAAATACTTAACTGTAAAATAAACCCTAAGATAGCTACAATATAACTAATAGTTACATTGTAGCTAGCTTAGGATTTATTTTTATTTTACAGGCAAGTTTGTATTTATTTTAACTAGATAGAATAGTTATTAAATAGTTATTAACTATTTAATAACTACCTAGCTAAAATAAATACAAAAGTACCTGTAAATTACATACAATTACCTAAATTAAATTAAATTAGCTAAAGTACAAACCCCCCCACACTAAATTACAGAAAATAATAAGCAAATTACATAAATTTAAACTAATTACACCTAATCTAATAGCCCTATTAAAATAAAAAAAGCCCCCCAAAATAAAAAAACCCTAGCCTAAACTAAACTACCAATAGCCCTTAAAAGAGCCTTTTGCAGGGCATTGCCCCAAAGTAATCCGCTCTTTTACCTGTAAAAAAAAATACAAACAAGCCCCCCAATGGTAAAAAAACCCCACCCACACAACCAACCCCCCAAATAAAATACTAGCTAAACAAAACCTAAGCTCCCCATTGCCCTGAAAAGGGCATTTGGATGGGCATTGCCCTTAAAAGAGCAGTTAGCTCTTTTGCAAGCCCAAACCCCTAATCTAAAAAATAAACCCAATACACCCTTAAAAAACCTAACACTAACCCCCTGAAGATCAACTTACCGGGAGACGTCTTCATCCAAGCCGGGCGAAGTGGTCCTCCGGACAGAAGTCTTCATCCAGACAACATCTTCTATCTTCATCCATCTGGTGCGGGCGGGTCCATCTTCAAGACATCTGACACGGAGCATCCTCTTCATCCAATGACTAACACAGAATAAAGGTACCTTTAAGTGACGTCATCCAAGATGGGGTCCCTTAGATTCCGATTGGCTGATAGAATTCAATAGATAGAATCAGCCAATCAGAATTAAGGTAGAAAAAATCCTATTGGCTGATGCAATCAGCCAATAGGATTGAAGTTCAATCCTATTGGCTGATCCTATCAGCCAATAGGATTGAGCTCGCATTCTTTTGGCTGATTGGAACAGCCAATAGAATGCAAGCTCAATCCTATTGGCTGATTGCATTCTACCTTAATTCCGATTGGCTGATAGAATTCTATCAGCCAATCGGAATCTAAGGGATGCCATCTTGGATGATGTCACTTAAAGGTACCTTCATTCTGTATTAGTCGTCGGATGAAGAGGATGCTCCGCGTCGGATGTCATGAAGATGGACCCGCTCCGCGTCGGATGGATGAAGATAGAAGATGCCGTCTGGATGAAGACTTCTGCCCATCTGGAGGACCACTTCTGCCCGACTTGGATGAAGACTTCTGCCTGTCTGGAGGACCACTTCTGCCCGACTTGGATGAAGACATCTCCTGGTAAGTCGATCTTCAGGGGGTTAGTGTTAGGTTTTTTAAGGGTGTATTGGGTGGGTTTATTTTTTAGATTAGGGGTTTGGGCTTGCAAAATAGCTATTAAAGATAATGCCCAACCAAATGCCCTTTCAGGGCAATGGGGAGCTTAGGTTTTTCTAGATAGTAATATGTTTGGGGGGTTGGTTGTGTGGGTGGTGGGTTTTACTGTTGGGGGGGTTGTTTGTATTTTTTTTTTACAGGTAAAAGAGCTGATTACTTTGGGGCAATGCCCCGCAAAAGGACCTTTTAAGGGATATTGGTAGGTTAGTTTAGGATAGGGGTTTTTTTTATTTTGGGGGGGCTTTTTTATTTTAATAGGGATATTAGATTAGGTGTAATTAGTTTAAATATCTGTAATTTGTTTATTATTTTCTGTAATTTAGTGTTTGTTTGTTTTCTGTACTTTAGCTAATTTAATTTAATTTAGGTAATTGTATTTAATTTATTTAATTTATTTAATTATAGTGTAGTGTTAGGTGTTAGTGTAACTTAGGTTAGGTTTTATTATTTTACAGGTAAATTTGTCTTTATTTTAACTAGGTAGTTATTAAATAGTTAATAACTATTTAATAACTATTCTACCTAGTTAAAATAAATACAAACTTACCTGTAAAATACAAATAAACCCTAATATAGATACAATGTAACTATTAGTTATATTGTAGCTAGCTTAGGGTTTATTTTGCAGGTAAGTATTTAGTTTTAAATAGGAATAATTTAGTTAATGATAGGAATAATTTAGTTAATGATATGAATATTTATTTCAATTTATTTAAATTATATTTAAGTTAGGGGGTGTTAGGTTTAGGGTTAGACTTAGGTTTAGGGGGTTAATAACTTCGACATTGGGGGCGGCAGATTAGGGGTTAATAAGTGTAGGTAGGTGGCGGCGACATTGGGGGCGGCAGAGTAGGGGTTAATAAATATAATGTAGGTGTCGGCGATGTTGGGGGCAGCAGATTAGGGGTTAAGAAGTATAAGATTAGGGGTGTTTAGACTCGGGGTTCATGTTAGGGTGTTAGGTGTAGACATAACTTTTATTTCCCCATAGGAATCAATGAGTCTGCGTTAAGGAGTTTTACGCTTCTTTTTTGCAGGTGTTAGACTTTTTTCAACCGGCTCTCCCCATTGATTCCTATGGGGAAATCGTGCACGAGCACGTTACACCAGCTCACCGCTGACTTAAGCAGCGCTGGTATTGGAGTGCGGTAATGAGCAAAATTTTGCTCAACGCTCACTTCTTGTCTTTTAACGATGGGTTTCTGAAAACTCGTAATACCAGCGCTGCAGGTAAGTGAGTGGTGAGACAAAACTGCTTGTTAGCACCGCACAGCCTCTAACGCAAAAATCATAATCTGGGCCTTAGACTTCTATAACTTTTATTGTTTAAATATAAAGTCATGTGGGAAAGGTATAGGGTGTGTTTGTAATAGGTAGGGGATTCTAGGTAGAATATTCATTTTCACCACACTGATCCTGCTTAGCGAAAAAATATTTTTATTTTTCCAGTTAGAGAGATCACTTATTAGTGATCTCTCAGTGTGTTTACAATTTTTTATTTTTTTTTATTTTTTTTATTTTATAATTTGTTTATTAAAGAAAATAAATTAAACCAACAATGTTAGGAGACACAGCTCCTATACAGTACAAATCAAATACATCTCAGTTTCCTTTGTTGCATGACAAAAATTAACTTAGCAATATAAGACAGTTAAATTTAAATTCCATTTCATCCAAAAAAAACTAAAATTATGAGAAAATACAAAGAGAAATAGAACATCCTTTCTTAGTTACATAATACTTGAAAATAAATCCTCTTCTCCTGATTCTAAATTAACACTCAACTCGATGCATACATAATTCTACTCGAACTGACTAAAATAGTCCCTAAACCACTGGATACTTCGATATCCTAAATGTTTATCATTAAGCTTTTTAAAAGTATAGATTCTCTGGGAGCGTTCCGAGGGCTAAATACTAGCTCCTAGTACCTATGACAGGAAATAAGGTCTAATAGTAATTTCTCTTCTACAGATTCCTCCTTGATTTAAGCCATTACGGGATTCCTATAGTTCCTTCTTTGATTTATCAAACAACCCTACTAAAGATCAGGTGCACAGCAGGACCAGACAGAGGGGGGAAGGGGGGAGGGTAGAGAGAGAGAAAAAAAAAAAAACCCAAACACACACCCCCAGCATCCCCATCTTTCCTCTATTGATTACCCAACCATAATCTAGGGAGCAGGCCACATTCTATTTGGCTTTGTAACCAGGGTGAGGATTTATACTGCAGCACCGCCTGTTCCTGCAACTCCTCAGGGAGTGAAATAATATATATCTTCCATTTGCTGAAAAATCTAGAAACTTGTTTGGAATTAATAGATCTTTTATTATATTGCTCCAGCACCATTTGGTACTGGACTTCTTTAAAAAAATCGGTGAATTTGAGTGGTTTATGGTTTCTCCAGTTCCTTAAAATTAAATTACGTGCTGTCAGAATACATAAATTAATAAATCTGTTATTAGGGAGGGCAGTCGTATATTTACATAAGAACACTATCTGATGTAGCGTAACTTTAACACTTGTCCCCATGATCTTAGAGACCCAGAAATTGATCTTCTGCCAAAATTGGGATATTTTGGGGCAAGTTCAAAAAACAGTGAACATAGTCTGTGAGTTCCTTACTACACTTAGGACAGTTCCTTTTTTCCGGACTCCATTTTGCAAGTCTAGCTGGAGTGAGGTACGCCCTATTAACTAATTTCATATGAGATTCTTTCCATGGATGCATATAGGTTGCCCTGGCTACCAGCGAAATACTCTGTGTTATAGTCTTGCTATCTACTCTCAGCTTTTCTTTTGCCCATTTTGTGGAGTTATCCACAAGGTTATTTTGGCCCCATGCTCTCATAATAGCGAGATATGGCTGGGAGATAGTGCTCACCCCATCATGATATTGAGAGATTATATGTTTCAAATCTTTACTGTCTATCCCCACCCCTGTATCTAATCTCAATTTCTCCACCCAGTGCCTAATTTGCAAATAGGCAAAAAAACTGGATCTCGGAAGATGAAACTGATTAGCAATATTCTCAAACGAACGGAGTCTCAATTGGTTACCATCACATAACTGGATTACATAATTCACTCCACGTTCGGCCCATAACTCAAATACCGATGGCTTACAAGCTATTGGAAAATTCGGGTTACCAATTAGAGGTAGAAATTCTGATTTCCTAAAATCTACTCCGAGTTCCTTGCATATTTTCTGCCAGGCTTGTACAATACACTTAAAAGTGACCATCTGGCATACTTGATCTGGTAGTTTACTTGCCATGTGGTGAAGGATTGCCTTCAAACTAAGCGGTTTTATCAAAATAGACTCAATCTCATAAAACAAGATTTGATTCTTTTCAGTGATCCAATCCAGAGCAAATTTTGCTACTGCAACATAATTGTAAAGTTTCAAATTGGGGCAGGCCATGCCTCCAAAGGCTTTAGGGAGTGTTAACTTGAGTAATGAAATCCGTGGTTTCTTACCTTGCCAAATAAACTGGTTGAACGCCCTATTAAGAATATCTAGATCTTTTTTATACAACAGAAGCGGAAGGTTCTGCAAGAAATATAAAAGTTTGGGGAAGAGCACCACTTTGATTAACATAATACGAGCAGTGAGAGAAAGAGGAAGGTTACCACAATTCTGAAGTTTCAGAGTCAGGCCCTTGATACAAGGTTTAAAGTTGAGTTCATACCATCTGTTGGGGTCCCTACTTAACGTAATTCCTAAATAAGTCATCTGAGTAGATTCTATGAATGGGTGGGTACAGGGGCCTATGGGTTTACGTATCCACATAATCTCTGATTTTCCATAGTTGATTTTATAACCTGAAAACGAGCTAAACAAATTGCATAGTTCCAATAACCGAGGGATAACTATCCTTGAATTACTAAGAAAAAGCAAGAGATCGTCTGCAAACAGAGAAAGAACCAACTTATGACCTCCCAGCTGGATACCTTGCATTTCTTTCCTCAAAAGAATTGCAAATGGTTCAAGGGATAGATTGAAAAGGAATGGGGATAATGGGCACCCCTGACGGGTACCCCGCCCCAAAATGATATTCTCAGTTAATTCTCCATTCACAATAATTGAAGATATCGGCTTCTTATATAATTGTGTGATAAAGCATTGGAAAGAGCCAATTATACCAAATTTCCCTAGCACTGAGTGTGTTTACAATTAGTTTCAAATAATATGTGACGATCTGCTGAAAGGTAAACTGCTAAATATTTCATTTTGTTTTTTTTTTAAGTTGGAGGGGTCGATGTGTCATGAAGTTGGACATTGTGTCAGGTGTTATTGATATATTTAGAATCTCAGATTGAAAAAATTTACCATATTCACTAAAGGCTTGAGGCAGCGATGTTTCAGTATTTGTAAGTGTTAATAGAACATCATTTGCGTACATTACCAGCTGTGTGTTCTTTATTGCCTAATAAGATTCAAGTGATCTGCGGGTTTTTGCTAATTTTCAGTGGAGAGTGCAATTAATATTGGTGACAAGTGACAGCCTTGTCGTGTCCCATTATATCGATAAACTGTCTGAAAGCAGGCCATTCACATTAACTTTGGCTGTTGGGGTAGTGTAAAGGGTAACTATTAATTTGCTAAACCTGTGGCTGAAATTAATTTTTCACAGAGTGGCCCTAAGAAAGGTCCAATTGACTCTGTCAAAGGCCTTTTCTGCATCTGTAGAGATCAGTGATATGAGTTGGATGACCTTAAGGGTATTATCCCTTACCTCCCTCCCCTTGATCAGGGCTTATTAGTTTAGGGAGAAAGCTAGTTGCCAAGATTTTTGCAAAAAAATTAAATCAGTGTTAAGTAGAGAAATTGGGCAGAAATTCTCCATCTTGTCTGATGTTTTACCAGGTTTTAGAAGAGCTTGGAAGAGAAGCCTCATTTATCCAATAGAGTGTTGTAGAGTTTTGTCAGTGAAGTAAATAGGGGGTGAAAGTTTTATAGTATTTGTTCCCAAAGCTGTCCGGACCCAGACTTTTGCCATTCGACATGTCTTTTATAGCTGATAGTATTACTTCTTTCATTATGGGGGAATCAAATCATTCAGAATCTGTCAGGGTTTTTTCCCTGTTTTGTTTGCCATGTGCTGCTGGCTGCCATTTTACTCACTCTTGCTGACTCTGGTGCATACTGTGTGATGCTGCTCATTTCCTGCACTTCCTTTTATGGCCAGACTGGTGTACATCATCCATGTGAGACAGGATGCAGTCTCAGAATTGTGATGTCATCACTTATTATTTAAAGGGCCTCTGTTCAGTATGCTTTGCCCTTGCGTTGTCTCAGACCTGTTTGTGAGAGCTCCTGTGTATTACCTGGTTGACTGACATCCCTTCTGGTTCATGGTCCCTGACTTGTTCCTGACTCTGCTGTTCTTCTTGTTCCTGATTCCGGCTCGTCTGACTACTGGCTTTGGCTCCTGACTCGGCTCCTCTGACTACCAGCTCTGGTTTTGATTCCTGGCTTGTTTTTTGACTTGTGGACATTTTATTATTTTTTGCTATTAATAAAGGTGTGATTATTTTTGCACTTCTCGTCACAGTCTGATTCCTGGCACCCTGACATTACGCAAGGGCGATGTATCCCGATGGTGCTAATAATCCACCTTTACCTGCCATAATTTCGAGGATGCATGAACAGGATCACCGCTTGGATCAATTTGCACTAGCCCTGCAAACCCTGCTGACTCGCACGGCACATTTGGACCAAAGTGTCCGGCAAGTTATGGCTGTTCCTGTTTCCGCGGTGCACCTAGTCCTACCAGGAGCATGTCCGGTTCTTCACCTCTACCTCAGCATTATGGAGGCAATCGTAATCAGTGCAGAGGGTTTTTGAATGAAGTGGGCATTTACTTTGAGATGTTACCTCAGGCGTTTCCCTCTGACAGAGCTAAGGTGGGATTTCTCATCTCGTTACTCTCTGACACAGCTCTTGCCTGGGCTAATCCCTTGTGGGAGAGTAATAAACCTGTGATTTCAAATTACCTTGAATTTGTGGCCTCCTTTTCAAAGGGTATTTGATGTTCCGGCTCGCACCTCCTCTGCTGCTAAACGACTCATGTCCATTCAGCAAGGTACAAGATCTGTTGCTCAGTATGCCATTGAGTTCCATACTCTTGCCGCAGAGGTAGGTTGGAACAATGAAGCCCTTGTTGCCACCTTCTTTCATGGGCTCTCTGATGTGATTAAAGATGAAGTTGCTGCCAGAGATTTACCAGAAGATCTTGAGGCATTGGTGTCTTTTTATCCTAATTGACATCAGACTAAGTGAGAGGCCCTCTTTCAAGGAGCGCTTGCGGAAGCCTCCTGTTCCGTTGTCTCCTATGTGTTCGTTCCCACCCATGCCTCCCTCTCCTCCCATGCCTCCTGGTCCCAAGTCACCAGGTCCTGTTTTGCCTCGGTCCGTTCCGCTTGCTATTGAGGCCATTGATGGCAGGCCCTTTCAGCCCGCACTCATTACTCACGAAACTGCAACGTTATCCATGGCTGTTGGGGCTCTCCATTTTGAAACCCTCCAGTTCCAAGTGATAAACTCTCTGCATTTTCAGGTTGTTCTGGGTTATCCCTGGCTCCAAAAGCACAATCCCAGTCTCGACTGGCGCAGGTCCAAAATTTTGTCGTGGTCTCCGCAATGTATTTCCACTTGTCTTCGGAAACCAGTTAAAGTCTTGTGCACTTCTTCGGTATCTCAATTGCCAGAGGAGTACAAAGAGTTCCTGGATGTTTTTGACAAGGTGTATGCCGGTACGTTGCCTCCTCACTGATCTTACGATTGGGCCATAGACCTGCAAGCCGGAGCCATTCCTCCTCAGGGCTGGGTTTACCCTCTGTCTGTTGCAGAGAATAGTGCTATGAAGGAGTATGTTGCCGATGCTCTGTCACGGGGGATCATCCACAAATCCTGCTCTCCTGCAGGGGCTGACTTCTTCTTTGTGAAGAAAAAGGGTGGCCAGTTAAGACCATGCATCGATTACGGGGTCTTAATCATCTTACTATTAAGAATGCTTACCCTATTCTGCTCATTACGGAACTCTTTGACCGCCTCAAGGGAGCTTCGGTCTTTACTAAACTTGATTTGAGAGGAGCGTACAATCTCGTTAGGATCACGGAGGGCCACAAATGGAAAACAGCATTTAACACCAGGAGCGGGCATTATGAGTATCTTGTAATGCCCTTTGGCCTATGTAATGCTCCTGCTGTTTTCCAGGAATTTATTAATGATGTCCTACGAGATATGTTGCAACAGTGTGTTGTGGTGTACTTGGTCAACATTCTCATACACTCACCCACACTTGAGGCTTATCGTTCGGATGTTACACGGGTTCTTCAAAAACTATGGCCTAGATTTGGAGTTTTGTCGGTAACGACCCGCGTAGCTAACGCCGGCTTTTTTTTGGCCGCACCATAAAAATAACTCTGGTATTGAGAGTCCACATAAAGGCTGCGTTAGGCTCCAAAAAAGGAGCGTAGAGCATTTTTAACGCAGCTTCAACTCTCGATACCAGAGTTGCTTACGAAAGTGGCCAGCCTCAAAAACGTGCTCGTGCACGATTCTCCCATAGAAAACAATGGGGCTGTTTGAGCTGAAAAAAAACCTTACACCTGCAAAAAAGCCGCGTTCAGCTCCTAACGCAGCCCCATTGTTTGCTATGGGGAAACACTTCCTACGTCTGCACAAAACACCCTAACATGTACCCCGAGTCTAAACACCCCTAACCTTACACTTATTAACCCCTAATCTGCCGCCTCCGCTATCGCTGACCCCTGCATATTATTAATAACCCCTAATCTGCCGCTCCGTAAACCGCCGCTACTTACATTATCCCTATGTACCCCTAATCTGCTGCCCTAACATCGCCGACCCCTATATTATATTTATTAACCCCTAATCTGCCCCCCACAACGTCGCCTCCACCTGCCTACACTTATTAACCCCAAATCTGCCGACCGGACCTGAGTGCTACTATAATAAAGTTATTAACCCCTAATCCGCCTCACTAACCCTATAATAAATAGTATTAACCCCTAATCTGCCCTCCCTAACATCGCCGACACCTAACTTCAATTATTAACCCCTAATCTGCCGACTGGAGCTCACCGCTATTCTAATAAATGTATTAACCCCTAAAGTCTAACCCTAACACTAACACCCCCCTAAGTTAAATATAATTTACATCTAACGAAATTAATTATCTCTTATTAAATAAATTATTCCTATTTAAAGCTAAATACTTACCTGTAAAATAAATCCTAATATAGCTACAATATAAATTATAATTATATTATAGCTATTTTAGGATTAATATTTATTTGACAGGCAACTTTGTAATTATTTTAACCAGGTACAATAGCTATTAAATAGTTAAGAACTATTTAATAGCTACCTAGTTAAAATAATTACAAAATTACCTGTAAAATAAATCCTAACCTAAGTTACAATTAAACCTAACACTATACTATCATTAAATTAATTAAATAAAATACCTACAATTACCTACAATTAAACCTAACACTACACTATCAATAAATAAATTAAATACAATTCCTACAAATAACTACAATGAAATAAACTAACTAAAGTACAAAAAATAAAAAAGAACTAAGATACAAAAAATAAAAAAATATTTACAAACATAAGAAAAATAATTACAACAATTTTAAACTAATTACACCTACTCTAAGCCCCCTAATAAAATAACAAAGACCCCCAAAATAAAAAATGCCCTACCCTATTCTAAATTACTAAAGTTCAAAGCTCTTTTACCTTACCAGCCCTGAACAGGGCCCTTTGCGGGGCATGCCCCAAGAAGTTCAGCTCTTTTGCCTGTAAAAAAAAAAACATACAATACCCCCCCCAACATTACAACCCACCACCCACATACCCCTAATCTAACCCAAACGCCCCTTAAATAAACCTAACACTAAGCCCCTGAAGATCTTCCTACCTTATCTTCACCATACCAGGTTCACCGATCCATCCTGAAGAGCTCCTCCGATGTCCTGATCCAAGCCCAAGCGGGGGGCTGAAGAGGTCCATGATCCGGCTGAAGTCTTCATCCAAGCGGGAGCTGAAGAGGTCCATGATCCGGATGAAGTCTTCATCCAAGCGGGAGCTGAAGAGGTCCATGATCCGGATGAAGTCTTCTATCAACAGCATCTTCAATCTTCTTTCTTCGGGAGCCATCATCTTCCATCCGACGCGGAACATCCTCTTCTCCCGACGCCTACTAGCCGATCAGCCAATCGGATTGAACTTGATTCTGATTGGCTGATTCCATCAGCCAATCAGAATATTCCTACCTTAATTCCGATTGTTCCGCGTCGGATGGAAGATGATGGCTCCCGATGAAAGAAAATTGAAGATGCCGTTGATAGAAGCCTTCATCCAGATCATGGACCTCTTCAGCTCCCGCTTGGATGAAGACTTCATCCGGATCATGGACCTCTTCAGCTCCCGCTTGGATGAAGACTTCAGCCGGATCATGGACCTCTTCAGCCCCCCGCTTGGGCTTGGATCAGGACATCGGAGGAGCTCTTCAGGACGGATCGGTGAACCTGGTATGGTGAAGATAAGGTATGAAGATCTTCAGGGGCTTAGTGTTAGGTTTATTTAAGGGGGGTTTGGGTTAGATTAGGGGTATGTGGTGGTGGGTTCTAATGTTGGGGGGGGGGGTATTGTATGGTTTTTTTTTTACAGGCAAAAGAGCTGAACTTCTTGGGGCATGCCCCGCAAAGGGCCCTGTTCAGGGCTGGTAAGGTAAAAGAGCTTTGAACTTTAGTAATTTAGAATAGGGTAGGGCATTTTTTGTTTTGGGGGTCTTTGTTATTTTATTAGGGGGCTTAGAGTAGGTGTAATTAGTTTAAAATTGTTGTAATATTTTTCTTATGTTTGTAAATATTTTTTTATTTTTGGTAACTTAGTTCTTTTTTATTCTTTGTACTTTAGTTAGTTTATTTCATTGTAGTTATTTGTAGGAATTGTATTTAATTTATTTATTGATAGTGTAGTGTTAGGTTTAATTGTAGGTAATTGTAGGTATTTTATTTAATTAATTTATTGATAGTATAGTGTTAGGTTTAATTGTAACTTAGGTTAGGATTTATTTTACAGGTAATTTTGTAATTATTTTAACTAGGTAGCTATTAAATAGTTCTTAACTATTTAATAGCTATTGTACCTGGTTAAAATAATTACAAAGTTGCCTGTCAAATAAATATTAATCCTAAAATAGCTACAATGTAATTATAATTTATATTGTAGCTATATTAGGATTTATTTTACAGGTAAGTATTTATCTTTAAATAGGAATAATTTATTTAATAAGAGTTAATTAATTTCGTTAGATTAAAATTATATTTAACTTAGGGGGGTGTTAGTGTTAGGGTTAGACTTAGCTTTAGGGGTTAATACATTTATTAGAATAGCGGTGAGCTCCGGTCGGCAGATTAGGGGTTAATAAGTGTAGGCAGGTGGAGGCGACGTTGAGGGGGGCAGATTAGGGGTTAATAAATATAATATAGGGGTCGGCGGTGTTAGTGGCAGCAGATTAGGGGTACATAAGGATAACGTAGGTGGCGGCGCTTTGCGGTCGGCAGATTAGGGGTTAATTATTGTAGGTAGCTGGCTGCGACGTTGTGGGGGGCAGATTAGGGGTTAATAAATATAATATAGGGGTCGGCGGTGTTAGGGGCAGCAGATTAGGGGTACATAAGGATAACGTAGGTGGCGACGCTTTGCGGTCGGCAGATTAGGGGTTAATAAGTGTAGGTAGGTGGAGGCGACATTTTGGGGGGCAGGTTAGGGGTTAATAAATATAATACAGGGGTCGGCGGTGTTAGGGGCAGCAGATTAGGGGTACATAAGTATAACGTAGGTGGCGGTCGGCAGATTAGGGGTTAAAAAAATTTAATCGAGTGGCGGCGATGTGGGGGGACCTCGGTTTAGGGGTACATAGGTAGTTTATGGGTGTTAGTGTACTTTAGAGCACAGTAGTTAAGAGCTTTATAAACCAGCGTTAGCCCAGAAAGCTCTTAACTACTGACTTTTTTCCTGCGGCTGGAGTTTTGTCGTTAGATGTCTAACGCTCACTTCAGACACGACTCTAAATACCGGAGTTAGAAAGATCCCATTGAAAAGATAGGATACGCAATTTACGTAAGGGGATCTGCGGTATGGAAAAGTCGCGGCTGAAAAGTGAGCGTTAGACCCTATTTTGAGTGACTCCAAATACCGGAGGTATCCTAAAACCAGCGTTAGGAGCCTCTAACGCTGGTTTTCACGGCTAACGCCAAACTCCAAATCTAGGCCTATGTGAGAACGGCCTGTTTTGTAAACTCGAGAAATCTGAGTTCCATCAGACTCAAGTAACTTTCCTAGGTTTTGTTATATCCGTTGCAGGGTTCTCCATGGATCCTGACAAGTTATCTGCAGTTCTGCAGTGGCCTCGCCCAGTTGGTCTTCGGTCTATTCAACGTTTTTTGGGGTTCGCCAATTACTATAGAAAGTTTATTAAAAACTTTTCTTCCTTGGTCAGACCTATAACAGACATGACCCGTAAAGAGAATGATCCACTCCATTGGTCACCTACTGCCATTAAGGCCTTTGATAGTCTTAAGACTGCCTTTGCTGCCGCTCCAGTTCTGGCTCATCGTAACCCTGTCCTGCCTTTTGTTCTTGAGGTTGATGCGTCTGAGACTGGAGTAGGCGCCCTCTTGTCTCAACATCCTACGCCTGACGGTTCCTTGCATCCGTGTGGTTTCTTCTCTAAGAAATTGTCTCCAGCGGAGTGCAACTATGAAATTGGCGACAGGGAATTACTGGCCATAATTTTGGCACTCAAGGAATGGAGGCATCTTCTCGAGGGTACTAGTGTGCCAGTGCTCATTCTAACTGACCACAAGAATTTAACTTATCTATCTGAAGCAAAATGTTTGTCGCCCCGACAGGCCAGATAGGCGCTATTTTAATTATGTGGTCTCCTACCTGCCTGGTAGTAAGAATGTTAGAGCTGATGACCTCTCTCGACAATTTTCCCCTCTGTCCAAGGAGGAGTCTGTAACTTCTCCAGCTATACCTCCTGACCATATTTTGGCTACCATATGTACTAATTTGACTCTTCCCTTGGGGGAGGAGATCCTGGCTGCACAAACCAATGCACCTCCTGAGAAACCTAGTGGTAAGTGTTTTGTTACTGAGACCTCTTCAAACTAAACTTTTGCACACTTACCACTATCCTAAAGCCACAGGTCACCCAGGCAAGAACCAAATGATTTGGTCTGTTACTCGACAATTCTGGTGGCCAGGTCTTTGTTCTGATGTTGCTGCGTATGTTGCCTCCTGCTCAGTTTGTGCACAGAATAAGACTCCTCAACGTCTTCCTGTGGGTCTTCTTCAACCTATTGCTAATGGTGAGCATCCTTGGACACATCTTTCCATGGACTTCATTGTCGAGCTCCCTGTTTTCAATGGCAATACTGTTATCCTTATGGTGGTTGACCGTTTTTCTAAAATGTCACATTGCATTCCCTTGATAAAGTTGCCTACCGCTCAGGAGCTTGCTTCAATTTTTGCCCGGGAGGTCTTCCGTTTACATGGGTTACCGAAGGAGATAGTGTCGGACCGGGGTAGCCAGTTTGTCTCCAGATTTTGGTGTTCCTTTTGTGCTCAAATGGGGATCCAGCTTTCCTTCTCCTCAGCATATCACCCTCAATCCAATGTGGCTGCGGAACGGTCTAATCAAGCTCTGGAACAGTTCCTCCGTTGCTATGTCTCAGATCATCACAATAATTGGTTTGAACTGTTACCTTGTGCAGAGTTTGCTCGTAATAGTGCTATTAATGCTTCCTCCAAGTTATCCCCGTTCATGGCGAATTATGGGTTTCAACCATCCTTGTTGCTCGATTCATTCATGTCTCAAGGTATTCCGGTTTCGGAGGAGCATCTCCGGCAACTCTGTTCCACATGGGTGCAGATTCAGGATTGCCTTCATCGTTCTATGCAGTGCCAAAAGTTCCAGGCTGATCATAGGCGTCTGCCCGCACCTTCCTACCAGGTTGGTGAGAGAGTTTGGCTGTCCTCCCGCAACTTGAATCTTCATGTGCCTTCCAATGAACTGGCTCCCTGTTATGTTGGTCCTTTTTGAATACTCCAACGGGTCAATCCTGTGGCCTACGCTCTTGACCTTCCTCCAGCAATGCGCATCTCAAATGTTTTTCATGTCTCCCTCTTGAAACCATTGGTTTGTAATTGGTTTACCACTGTGTTGCCTCGTCCCCATCCTATCTTTGTTGACAACCATGAGGAGTATTAGGTCAGCAGCATTATTGACTCTCGTATGTCCAGGGGTCGCGTACAGTATTTGGTTCACTGGAGGGGCTACAGTCCAGAGGAGCATTCATGCTCCCGCCCTCCTCCGTGCCTTCCATGCCCGTTTCCCCAATAAGCCTTTTGTCCTCCCGTGGGGGAGGGGTCATTGAGGGGAGGGTACTCTCAGGGTTTTTTCCCTGTTTTGTTTGCCATGTGCTGCTGGCAGCCATTTTACTCACCTCTCTTGCTGCTCATTTCCTGCACTTCCTTTTATGGCCAGACTGGTGTACATCATCCGTTTTAGACAGGATGCAGTCTCAGAATTGTGATGTCATCACTTATTATTTAAAGGGCCTCTGTTCAGTATGCTTTGCTCTTGCGTTGTCTCAGACCTGTTTGTGAGAGCTCCTGTGTATTACCTGGCTGTCTGACATCTCTCCTGGTTCCTGACCCCTGTCTTGTTCCTGACTCTGCTGTTCTCCTTGTTCCTGATTCTGGCTTGTCTGACTATTTGCTTTGGCTCCTGACTCGGCTCGTCTGACTACCAGCTCTGGTTTTGATTCCTGGCTTGTTTTTTGACTTGTGGACATTTTATTATTTTTTGCTATTAATAAATATGTGATTATTTTTGCACTTCTCGTCTTCTAGTCTGATTCCTGGCACCCTGACAGAATCGTCAGAGCTCAGTGTTTGTACTGTTATGTCTGAGAGATAGTCTTCTAATACTTTGGTCTGTCATACTCGGCTGAGCAGGTTTGGGGGTATGGATCTTCATTATGGAATTACCTCTTTAGGCATGGTTGAGTAACAGGCAAGCAAGCAAGTTTATTGTGCTGGAACTGGAGACTGGAAACAGGAATTGCACCATATAGTCTTTAAACCCCGGGTCAGTTGGACAACCATGCCAGGGTTAAACTGTGAGCCCACTCCGGGGCTAGGAAGAGGTGCACACTCTAGGGCCGAGACAGAAGATGCATGGTGGTAATTGCACTGCCTCTTGTTGCTACCTCTTTCCTGACTTGTCACTCCCAACACTGGTGGAGAGTGTCCCCCTCATCCAGAGCCCTGTCCAAATTCTAGAGATATCGGGTAGCAGAAGAGTTTCCTGACAGCCCTGGAAGCTAAACCCCGGCCTGTAAGGTGAGTGCTAGAGGTGACAGTTAGGTCCATATACTGCAGCCGCTGCTGCTCTATTTTGATCCTCTTCCGGGTGGCAGCAGGGTAAGCAGCTTAAGGGTCAAAGTGAATGCCTGTTGCCCTCATATAGATGTTTACCAGACTTCACAGCGAAGGAGATTTGAGTATGGGTCCCTCTGTGTGAAAAAATCAGACACTCCTTAAGGGTAAAGTGAATTCCTTTTACATTTAATGGACAAAAGGAGTGTGTCTATGACATTATTAGAAATCACTTAAAAGTAATTAGTTATTAACTCTTCAACTACCTTCCATTTCAGATACAAGTACAAAACCCTGAGCAGGCGTCTTTATTTACATCATCATGCCCTCTCCATCCCCCATTCTATAATTCTCTCCCCACTTTATCCCACCCTTTCTCTATGCCTCCCTCACACTTCCCAATCTGTCATTCTATGACCCTTTATGCCACTTTCTCTACCCCACTCCCCTTATGAAAATATTCATACCCTCCCTTTTTGGGGCATCATTTCCCTTATATAGCATATCTCTGACCCTCTCCTGAATGGCTAGTGTTAATCTGTATGTGTTTGTGTGCATGTGTATATGGTTGTGCATTTCTATGCTTGTGTATTTGTGTGTATGTATTTGTGTGCATGTGTTTGTGCATGTGTGTGTATTTGTGTATTTCTGCGTGTGTGTGTGTGTATTTGTATGCATGTGTTTGTGTATTTGTGTGCATGTATTTGTGTGTGCATGTGTGTGTATTTGTATGCATGTTTGTGTATTTGTGTGTATGTATTTGTGTGTGCATGTGTGTGTATTTGTATGCATGCGTGTGTATTTGAACATGTGTGTGGTTTTATGCATTTGTATGTGTCTATGCATGTGTGTATGTGTGCATGTGTGTGTGTTTGTGTGCATGTGTATGGGCATGTGTGTATTTGTGTGCATGAGTATGTTTTGGTCATGTGTGTAAGTCAGCGTGTGTAATGTAATTTCAATATGCCTGTTATATTCCGTGATGTAATGTTATGTGGTGTTCACATTAGTGTGCTGCAGTCCCTTACCCACAAATCTCAATTTGCTTATGTATGGTCTGCACTGCGTCAAAATACAGCATTTCTCCACCTGTCTCAAATTCCCTTAACTTAGCTAAGTGTGTATGTATAGGTTAGGGTTGCCACCCGTCCCTTAAAATACAAAACGCTTATAAGTTACACATGCTGCAGGGTGTGCAGGGAGGAATATGTATAGTGCATATGAACAGTGCTGTCCAGAAACACAATACATGTTTCTTCCTGCACACCCTGCAGCATGTGTAACTTATAAGTGTCCTAGAAAACATGGCTGAGGTGGCAACCCTAGTATAGGTGTATGTGTATGCAGAGTGTGTGTATGCATGCTGTGTATGTGTGTGTGCAGTATGAGTGTGTATGTAGTGTGTGTGTGTGTGTTAGTGAGCAGGATGTTTAATTGAATTGTTTCACTTTGGTGTTTGCATGCAGCATGCATATGTTGTGAGCAGGATGTGATCATGTTTTGTCTGCAAGTACTGTAACAGAATGGGCCTATGTAATGTGTGCATCAATGAGCAGGTTGTGTAGAGATATTGTATTCATGTCACATAGTGTGTATAATTCAATAGAGAATAGTTACTCCCCTGGTTGCTAGAGTCTAGCCCTGATTGAAATAAGGCATTGTGAGTAGTTCCTTTTGGAACAGTTGGTTTTGCCTAGTTCTTTCAAAAATTCCAGCGGCAGAGTCTTAGGACCTGCTTACTGGCTACACTTTCTAAAATCATTAAACTTCAGTGTGGCTACTATAAGTTTTATTAATTATTGTTATTTAAAGCTAGACTATACTTATCTTTCTGAGCAAGAACACAGTAGGTGAATGTATATTTGAATGTCGTTTAACAAATTTGTTGGAGCAGCTTTTTGGCATTTTTAATATGCTGTGTTGAGTACTAATTTGCCATCATAAGATACAACGGGCTTGTCACTGGGACAGTACCTTCAAAGGGCTAAATTTGTACAATTTTTAGGGTAAATTATTGTACTATAGCACTGAGGTCAGATTTAGTCACTAAAGGTACATATTTGCCTTTGAAAGGTACAATCTGCAAGTGTACTAATATGTTCCCATGATAAAGGTGTACCTTTGTGAGCACTGCCCCAGTAACAAGGTGTTGTACCACTAAAGGTACAGTTTTTGCAATTTTTTTCTGATAGTGTAGCCACAAAGCAAGATAACAAGGTACCCTGAAGCAAATAACCCTGGTAAATGCTAACATCTTTGGCTGTCTCACATCTCTTATAAAGTCAAAGTAGAATGCAGAAGACAAGGAGCCTGATCACAATCATTTTAGGTAATCTTTTTATATTTTAGGCATTATCGTAGTAATCATGCACATTGTTTCAGCTGATCTGAGAAATCACATTCCGTTGGATAAGTATATCAAATTATTTATATGTAAAAGTCTGCATAGACTTTAATGGTGATGTTCTCTTTGAAATTATTAGATAAGTTTTGTGATCAACACCTATTTTTGAAACTTTGTGCTCAGTTGTCTACCCCCAAGGAATAAACCCAGAGTGCTTATCCTTTAAAATATAAAGAGTAATAAAAACTATATCCTCTATTCTCTAAATCGCTCTGCTCGGGTGAGATCATCAAACAGATTTGTCAGTGCTACAAGATCCTCTAAAGCATTCATAAGGAATGTTCTCTACATGTTTTTATGTGAAGGAGAAACACATACATTACAATATAATGCTCTTTGTGAACATTTGTTTTATTTAAAAACATATTTCTTTTACACACACTATGAAGATACACAAACTACCCATAAAGCATTGCATGAACTATTTCCAACACACAATCATTTTTATTACACATACACTTTATTTATATATTTGTTTATTAATTCAGTATAAGAGTAAAAATAACAACGGGAGATTTAGGGGACCAGAAATGCAATAGAGGTTGAGACACATAACGTTAAAAAAGGGAGAAAGGGGAGATGACAGGGTGATGAGAGACAATGGGGTCGATTTATCATCAGTCTGTCCGGCATGATCCGCTCAGCGGATCATGTCCGACAGACATCGCTGAATGCCGACAGCATACACTGTCTGCATTTAGCATTGCACAAGCAGTTCTTGTGAACTGCTTGTGCAATGTCGCCCACTGCAGCTACCGATCGTATTCGATCAGGTTTATTGCTGTCCGCCGTTTAGAGGCGGCGGACCAGTTAAGGAGCAGCGGTCTTAAGACCGCTGCTTATTAACTGCTGTTTCCGGCAAGCCTGAAGGCTCGCGTGGAAACAGGGGCATCAAGGGGCCGTTCGGCCCTTAATAATTCGACCCAAATGAGTTAATCAGAACACAGAGCAATGGGAAATTGGTGAAGAGAATGTATAAGTTATACAATTCCAACATAGTATCTAAAACTCAATAACAAAGGCTTAAAAAGGATACAAAAATGTAAAAATGTTTGCCTATTATAACATCTATGAGAAGCCTGCTAAAATCCCATGAAGGCCACTGTAAAGTGTACAATAATAGAACACGCAATTTTCAAAGTAAAAAAATTGCCAAGGACCTGGATATATTGTATTTGAAATTGTGATGAGTTTTAATAATTCAAACAACTAATTTTCTAATGGATTAGAATGGCTTAGAAAAGAAAGCCAAAAAAATCACTTGAGCTAAATATGATGTTTTGGCACAGCAAACTTGTATGAACTGGAATAGAAACAAACGTTTTAGCAATTTCCTCTTGCTATAATGGCATAACCTTTTTTGATGTCTTTCCTTAATGTTTTTTTCATATGTGTTCAAGCAATGAATAATAGTGAAAGAATGTGTGAATTCATTAGTTCTTTTCAGGTAGAGAACATAAACAAAGAGCAGAACTTTATACTTCTGCATTCTAATGTGCTCTCTCTGTTAATGGGACATGAAACCAAACATTTTCTTTCATGATTCAGATAGAGAATAGAAATTTAAACAACTTTCCAAAATGCTTCTATTATATAATTTGCTTCATTCTCTTGGTATCCTTTGCTGAAGAAGTAGCAATGCACTAATGGGAACTAAATGAATGCACTGGGTGAGCCAATAATGGGCTAGATTAAGAGTGGCAGAAAAAAAGGTAGTCAAAGCTCTTTAACATAGAGATACATACATATACATGTCTAAATTTGTATCTATATATATATATAAATATTTATATGTATATACAGTATGTATATGCCTATATATGTATTTACAGACATATATGTACATATAAACACTTAAATACATATGTACACATAAATAGACGTATAAGTGCATTGGAGCCCTTTGCAGTTAAGTAGCTGAAAACATGAAAAACCATATTAATGCAATATTCATATGTAATAATGGTTTTAAATATGTATTTACTGTAAATATTTTACATTCCAACGTTTGGCAAATATGTTCTTTGTATTTTTAAATATATATTAAATAGATATTCCTCTATATATTATAGATACCTATATATAATCATGTATATATATATATATATATATACAGTATATATATATATATATATATATATATACCTATATATATAGGTAAAGCTATATATTGTACCAAAATACCATCAGATATATGTAGAAATATGCATTTATGAATAAATAGAACATATTCTGCTATGTGAAAATGATGAACATTGTAATATGAAATATTAATATTTTCCTGTCGGGTTAGAACACTTGAAAAGAATCTATTGGGTTTGGGCACGAGTAGAGTGTCATTTTTTCCCCACTTTTTTTGCTCCATTGACTACTATAGGGGAATAAGTTATTGCTTTCAATTTGCAATATGAGCGCAACCTGACGTGCGAAAAAAGCTTACTTCTAGCACAGTTAACGCTCCACTTGTAATCTGACCCAATATGAGGCATACATGTGCAGCCACCAATCAGCAGCTCCTGAGTCTACTTAGGTATCCTTTTTAACATAAGATATCAAAAGAACAAAACAAATTAAATAATAGAAGTAAATTGGGAAGTTGTTTAAAATCACATGCTCTATTTTAATCAGGAAAGGAAAAAAAATCTGGATTTCATGTCCCTTTAAGAACTGAATAAATAGCCAACTCAAAGTGAGCTGCACTCCATTAGATTTTTAATGGTATTGGACATACTGTGGGGAAACATAAACTGTATGTTCCCCTTTCTTTTTCTTTTTAAACAACCAGTTTTATTTGTAGTCTTACAGTGTTAACAATCACCTAGATTACGAGTTTTGCATTATGACTCAAATAGCATCTTTATGGGCCATAACGCCACATTTTCCCTAACGCTGCTATTACAAGTTTCTGTAGCGCCACAAAAATCACCATCTACGCTCAAATCCATAACGCTCTCCCAGACCAGTAGTTATTGATAGATCGTTACCCAAAACATTCACGAATCACTTCAAAAATATTATACAAAGTACACTTACACTCATACAAACACAATTTTTATGTTTTTTATAATTTATTTAGAAAAAAAAATATAACGGATAATAGATACGAGATCTTGGGTGTTAGAACAAAACGGCACAAAAAACTATTTTACATTGACTTACATAGACATACATGAACATACTCTCATTTAGCTACATCTACGTACAAATATCATCACATACATACAGAAATAAATACATACAAACAATATATAACACATTACGTACACAAAACATTTTTAAAGATGAAATTATCAAGATTTCGATACTTTTTCTCAGAATGACATGACGTCACTCACTTTACCCTCAACACAAGTGTTGAAAGTTTTTTTTTCCTGCAATTTCTAGCCTCCATTGACTTCTATGGGGAATACGTGCTTGTGCACGCGACCGGCCTCTTTCCATAATGCAAGAGAGATTTTGATCTTTGAAAACTTGTAATGGCAGCGTTATAATTGTGGCGCTAATTCATTCATTCTTGCGTTGGTCCCGCAATGACAAATAGATCAAGAAATAGACTATTTGACACTGGACTTATGTGTTTTACTTGTGTGAACTTCACTACAACATCAAAATATTTTAGGAAATTACATTACATCAACTATAAATCACGATCAATTCTATCATCTCCAATATGAAATCTGTTTCAAGAATTAACACTTATTTAAATGGACATAAAAAATACTTTTTAAGATTTGATTATTCAGAAACAGTAGGCAATTTTAAACACTCATTTACGTCTATTATAGCATTTCAGTTATTCTATTTATATGATTTGATGAACAGCATATCTAGATAGGCTCACCAGATGATGATTGATGGCTGCACATACATGCCTTTTGTCATTGCCTCACACATGTGCATTGCTATTTATTCAACAAACGATATAGAATCAATGAACACATTTACATCATACAAGTACATTGAAAGGTTGTTTAACATTGGATTCTCTCTCTCTCTCTCAATCATGAAAGAGAAATTATGGCTTTAGTGTCCCTTTAACATCACGATTTACTCATAATATAACATTAGGAATTCAGTATATTTATAAGATATCCTTAGAAAATATTATAGATGTCGCTTTTTTGGAAGGAACAATAATAAATTAACAGATGTGGGAGAGAATCACAATACATAGATATATGTACATAACACACATCACACAACAACAAAACAAAATCTTTTTAATCATCACACAATAAGAATGTTGCAAAATACAAGAACAGAATGAAGATTTGCAAACTAGACGGGCATGTTGCTAATATGATGACATCATTCTAAGCTTCAACCATACAGACTCCAGCATTAGGACTGTACCGCCCCTTTCATCAGTTTCTCACTCAATATTACAATATTACATATACGTAGATGAGAGGTTGTAAGATCTTCATTATTATTGCGATTTCAATGGGACACGTAAAATATTGAAATCTCGCCAATCACTTATATATAGAATATTATAGATGTCAGCCGTTACTTTGTCGTTTTGCAACAATATTACAGCAACATTGATCAAGCAGATTCTATGCCATGTCTATGCACACATTTTACACAAGTATGCACTTTCAATCATGTTAGCGTGGACGTGTGGATTTTACTATAACATTGCGTTTAAGTATTTGTTACGCATATTAACAAACATTACGAAGATGCACTGTATATGTTACATTTTTACACTTTAACACTTTCACATTTGGAGTTATTGGGGAAAAACTAAATTTCATCAAACACAAAAAAAAAATGCCCACTTTGAAAGCATTCGCGCTGCTCACGTAAGTCAAGTGTATACAATCAGCAATCATTACGAACACGCTACCATTGGACATATTGCACTATAAATCCCCCAAACAACATAGCTAAAGCGTCTCTGGTGATCGACATTGTATCAAATCGCTTTTGTGTTTTTGCATACCTTGTTACTACTTGTGTGTTTGCTCTGCTGTTTGGCTTTGTGCTGCTTGGCTTTGCAAATATGGATAACCCCCAGTTAGAGTGTGTAAGTGCTGTTGGAGAAGTTTTGCACGACAGAATCAGGCGGGCTCGGCATCTCCAAGAGAGGCGTGAGGAACATCTGATTAGAGGTCCTCGTGTTCACAGGGTAAGGCCCACCTTGGAGAACTTGAGCGACTTTGAGGTTTTTGACAAGTATAGGCTCAATCGAGAGCAGCTCATGAGCCTTTACGTACTTAAACCTCATCTGGAGCCATGTAATCCCTGGCATGACCAAAATGCTATGCTGCATACATGTCCTGGCCTCTGGAAGCTTTCAATCCGGAGAGGGGTACATGCATGGGTTGTCCCAGGATACCTTTTCTGTGGTTTTTGAAAGTTTTCTGAATGCCATGGTATGAGTTTGTAAACTTTACGTAGGATTCCCTCAAAATGAGGACGATTTGGAGAAGACTCAAGAGTGAATTCTATGCAATAGCTGGAATGCCCAATGTTTTGGGAGCAATAGATTGCACCCACATTGCGCTGCGTTCTCCAGCAGAAGAGCCTGAACACGGAGTTCGTTTGTGAAGCACGGATGAGGATTATGCAGGTGTGTGCGAATTTCAGGGGGGGCACTCATGATGCCCAGATCCTCAGGCAGTCGTCACTGTGGCGGCAGTTTGAGGACAGACAGTTTCCCCATGGGTGGCTCGTTGGTGAGTACTTGTGCACAGCTTGGTTAAGTAGTTAGACAATTGCCACTGTAATGTTCGCAAACAGTTGTGTTTGTGTAATATGCAAAATGTGCAACTATAGGATGCGCTTTAACCATTTATTTGTCTCTTTCAGCAAATGTCTAGTTTTAGCGAAAAACGCATATGTAGCAGGTCATAGCTTAAATGTGCAGTTATAGGATGTGCTTTAACCATTTATTTGTCTCTTTCAGCAAATGTCTAGTTTTAGAAACAAACAGATATGTAGCAGGTCATAGCTTAAATGTGCTTTAACCATTTATTTTTTTCTTTCACATTTAGACAGGAATAATGCTTTTTTTTGCGCTACCCCGAATATGCGTCACAGAGCTGAAATGGAATTGCCCATCAGTGAAAACCCTATACTCCGCAATTTCATACATTGAATATCGATTCATACAAAAGTTAGAAATATTAATTTGTATCATTCAATCTTTACAATGATCCTATTGGAATATCGTGATACACACAATTGTAAATATATTCGAAAGCTTTACAAATTATACTCATCACACTACTAGATCCAAATCAATTCTTTTTTTTTTTTTTAAATATATTTTTTTTTTTTGAGGTATCAAACAATAATACATCATCAGTACATATGTCCAGATATCAATCACAATTAACAATGAAAGAGAGAGCATCTTTATCATCCTATTGCATTAGGTAGGTTAAGTTGAAATCTATAAGGTACTAATAACAAAAACCGTGAGTGCAATATCCCACTCTCAACCATACTAAGTAGCTGCAAGTGAGAGCTTGATCTGTAGAGAATAACAAATCGGCAGTTCTAGTCATGAGAGTATAGGTTCAGGCATAAATTTTAGGAATATATCTGGGATATGAATTATAAGATGTATAGTATATATGGCCGGAAGTGAGAAGGGAAATCTTACATATGGTAAAGATAACTAACTGGAACATATATTAGAGTTACCTCTTTTTATAACCTAGAATTAATACAGGTATGAATGGTCCCCAACTCACTATTTAAGTCACATGGGTGTTTAACTATTCAGAGAGTGTTGTGGCGCGGAGGGGGATAGTATCATGGGTTAATTTCAGGGGGGGGGGGGGTATTCAGCGGACCAGAGCCGCTCAGGTTAAGAAAAAAGAGAGGGAGAGAGGGAGGGGGGTGTACAGTATTATCTCTATGATATGGATATTAGTGTGGTCTCTATTGAGCTAATAATAAACTAATTGAGATAGGCTGATGGGCAGCTAAAGCACATATAGTATGAGGAGGTCATAGTGTAGGCCAGGAATGGATTGGCTGGATATTAGGTACTGAAATAATGGAGCTGAGAATACAGTGGGTGGTAAATATATGTGTCATAATACTGGAATCTACATGAATATGTAACCATATAGACCAGATAAAAATTGTCTAGTGAAGGTGATGGTATGTAATAGTAGAAGTGGATATCAAAATACGTCAGCTTATATTACTGTAGAGAGGTTGTGTACCTCAAGTGAGTCGGTGATTAAATAGGTGATGGGGGGATAAATCAATATCTTCCTGCTGGATATTTAAAGTAAGCTTAAACTTGCCATCTATGTCTCGTGTCATAAAATGCTAAACTTGGCTACTGTAAATAAAGATTTTAACAGGTTTAAATACTATTGAGAGAAATAATGTATAGTATACGTGAGGAGCACACAAAGAGAAATATACCCCAGACTGAACCTATAACTCTGTCTCGGCCACCGACAGAGCACAGGTGTTATGTCTAAGAGGACATGACTCCTATATATGCTCACCCATATACACATACAAACAAATATATATACATATATTTACCTATACACATATACATAAATGATTGTTATAGCCATGACTACAGAAGTATAGGCTTTTATAAGTGATTACTTGCTGTATTATTGGTCACTAAAACAGTAGGTGAATCAAACATAATATTTGAGTGAGTAAACATTAAACTTAATAAGTCAGAATAAGCATATATACACATACAGTACATATGAACACATTCTATGAATTATTGTTTAACACCCTATCTCAGTTAAATATAGATACAATACTAAGTAGTATGCCACATAGATAGAAGAAAAAGAAAAAAAAACAGAGTACATATACACACAAGAAAAAGCAAACATGGAAGAAGGAACATAAGGGGTGAACATCTGACCCATAGTACCCGGGGCATTAGGGAGTATGGACTGTCATATTACTGAGATTAGCCACTATCCCTCCATCATGCTGCGACCTACGTGTTTACCCAACACCCAATCTTCTTAGGGTTTGAAAGTAAAGAGTCTCAGTTTTTTTACATAGAGAAAGTGAGTCCCACCAGTTTTAATCATTTGCAAGGTGATTAGGGAAGTTTCAGAGTTGCTGTATAGGGTCTGGGGAGTACTCTTTACTGTTTGGTGCTATCATTTGGAAGTTAAGGGAAAAAGGTGTAGTTCCAGCACCATGTCAGCACATAATAAAAGAGTAGAAGGCTCCCCACAGAAGTCAAGTAGCCTCAGCCCAATCCTTCTTTAATCCAGGCATGCGAATAGGGATGGAGGGAGCACCAGCTCCTTTTGTAATAGCGCCCATGGGATATACCGCACCTCTGTAGCAAAAGCGGCTGGATTGTCAGTGTCACAGAGGATCCAATATTGCATGAGATGGCTATAGTCTGCTGGGCCTCTGCGGTAGGAGGGGTCGGCATATCTTGTGGTTTCTGAGCGGTAGGTAAGGACCCAACGGGCCGGTTGGGAATTTTATCTGGATTTACAGCTTGTATGTCTGTTTGAGGGTCCGCTGCGTCACTCACCCGAGGGCCGATTGCATCCACCTCAGCACGTGTCGCAGCAGCATGTGGGAACTGCGTGGCCCAGGAAACCAATTCTGAGGCATCAGGCTCTGCTCCACATCTCATTTCTGTAAGTAACGGAGAATCCTTCTGCCGCACTAGGGTACTAGCCATCTCAGATGCATGGGTAGATGGAGATCGGCCTGCACTGGCACAGGATGTCATCCACATCTGAGCCAGATCTCCTAGTATTCTCTGTATATCGAGGTAGCTTTCCTCACTGCTGTGTTCCATGGTCAACCCTAACATCTGGAACGGTGGTGGTGCTTTAGAGGATTCCGTTAGAAGTGAGGGTGTTGAGGCCTTCATAAGCGCGGCCACTGCCAGTCTGAATTGATCCGTCTTCTGCGCTAGTGCTTCTTATTTATGTACAATTATTAGGTGCTGTCAGTTGTAGGTATTGTAATGTGCTATTTTCAAGACCAGAAGATAGGATGGATATCCGATATTTAATAAATGTTCAGGATCGTTCTTTAGCAGTCAGATAAAATGCTGGCATCCATGACAGTGGTCCAGACACGCCCCCGATCCAAATCAATTCTTAATCACGGATGCGCAATTACACTTTTCATTTTTGCGCAATGATAATGGAAGATATAATTGCGCAGAGACGTGAACATGTGTTTGCTGTAGCAGTGCCATTACTTTAGACATGTTGGTCAAATGTATACATTAATTAGTATAAATGTGAAGAATACAGTATCCTGATTTTCAATCTTCTAAATTACAAAAGCTATGCTAGCAATATAAAATTAAAAATTGACAGATCAATGTATAACAATTGATGACAATGCAAGAATACATAAAATGACTTAAAGGGACAGTCAACAACATAAAAGATTGTAAATAAATATACAAGATCTCTTTATTTATAAATACATTTTATTAAACAATGAACTCATGTGAAGAATTAAAATATGTTTAACTTTGTTAATTTGAAAAACAATGTATAATTGTTGGTGTCAAAATTCAGATTTGTATTAATGATATCCAATCATTATTGAATATTTTACAGAGCTGAATTTTGGTCTTGAACCTTGAAGCCCGGGTTTGTCCCAGTCTGTTATGTCTCATTATACTTCTCTTTTGGCTTACAAATTTGGACATAACATTGCCTAATTCATTCACATTGATCTATATTAACATTGATCCTCTAATTTAATTTCAAGTGTATTGAAAAAGAAAAATCACGATCCAGAGATCGAATTCCATTGTAATCAAAATCACTGGAAGATATTCCTCTGAATCTTGCTATGTTTTTTTTTTGTTTTGTTTTTTAAATATATTTTTTTATTGAGGTTTCAAACAGATACAAAATATAAAATTTAATATATATCCAGTCATATTGATAGTATGACAACAATAGAGCGTGTAACATTGTCATAACATGGTTTCTTCTAAGCAATAAAATGAAACATTGGGTTGGTACCTGTACATGCTTTTCTATGTCAGTACATTGCGAAGTAGAGAAGATATTTGTGCATATTCTAAAACCCAACAATATTGTGAGCAAGAAGGAGGCACCCCATGAGTCGTAAAAGGATGCTCTGGGATGGAAATGGACATATAAAAATGCAACCTCTTTTTTTACTTTCAGTAGGTGAATGATCTCCCAATTACTCAAAAGGTCACTCTTGGACATAACTAACATAAAGGTGAAAAGATGAGGGAGGTTAGTAATTGTCATGGCCACTCTTGGGCCTTAGTGTACATAGGGAGACATTTGATAGCTGACATATTGTAATAATAGTGCATCATTCCGATTAGCTTCGAAATGGAGATAGCGTATGTTTGAGAGGGAAATTAGAGGAACAGTGTATTGGGGATTAGGGATTAGCTCAAATGAATCATATTGTATAATATTTAGTATATCGATTAGATCGTATATGTAATGGGGAATATATATTTTTAAAAAAAGAAAAAACAGGAAGCCATATGATTACTGGGTCCTGACCCAAATGAGCTTAAAAAGTAGGGAGAGGTGAATCTCTAAAGTAAAGGCGATTCTTCATGTATAGAGCATTTACATGATACCTAGGCTAGGTGGACTACCCATAGAGAATCTATTAGTGTATAGATAATATGTTATATTACACTTGCTGGGGGTAGATCACTGTGATATATGTGAACAAAATCCAACATTTAGGAGAGATACTGCCCATGCCAAGAATGAGGTTAATAGCTGTATTGAAAGCGGCTATTTGGATGGATATGAGGGCTGCAAAAAGAATTTGCTGATATGTGTGCAGTGTAGTGGTACTGCCCCTCCAAAACAGATTTTTTCTTTTCCCTTTCTTTTTCCCCTTCTTTCTCTTTCCCTTCCTCCCTTTTTCCCCTTCTTTTTTCTGTTTCCCCTCCTTCTTTCTCTTTTCCCTTTCTTCTAAAAAGATACAACTTATAAAATGTGGTACATATCCAGTCATATTGATAGCACGATAACAATAGAGCGTGTAACATTGATATAACAGGGCTTCCTTTAAACAATAAAATAAAACATAGGGTTGGTAACTGTACATACTTCTCTATGTCATTACATTGCAAAATAGAAAAGATATTTATGCATATTCTAAAACCCTCTATTAGTGTATACATATAATATGTTATGTTACATTTGCTGGGGACTGATCACTATGGTATATGTAAACAGAGTCTAACATCTGGGAGAAATACTGCCCATTCTAAACCTGAGGGTAAAGGCTGTATTGAACACAGTTGAGCAGGGGAGTTGTGAGTAGATTAATGTGAGGGTTAAGAATTATTGTTAGTGTGCACAATCTCCAAGAAGAATTAGATAGTATGGATGTAGTGCTGGGCTACTGCTACAGCGTAGGTACTGCCTCTCCAAAGCACCTATAGAGTGGGATCAATATTATAGGACTGCAGGATCATAAGCCTTCAAGTGTATCCAATTATTTACAATAAATTATGCTATGGACCTGCTCATATACCAATATCTGCATGTAAGATATTAGGCTTCTGGGTTGGAAGCTTAAGTAACTTAAGTGATCCATTTCTGCCAACTTTACCTTCTGCCCTGCGGGCCAAGGTATTATGGTGAGTGAGCTTAAGGCATAAAATATAACGGAATACATAAACCCATTGAAACAAATGAGGAGAAAAATACAATTTGTGAACTAAAGATAAGTACTCTCCTAACTACATAAACAGCTGTCTAATATAATGAAGAAAAATCATTCATAGTCTTGTAAACGATAACCTTAAGAAGGAAAGAAATGGTGAAATGTCCTACACAAGGTCTTAGGGGAATCTCCTACTAGCCCACACCACATTTTTTAGTCTTGGTCTGTGAGGCAGGTACCATCATATCATTAAAGATATGTGCTGTATACGGAGCTGGACGAAGGAAGTATCCCAACTTGTAAAAATGTTCAGCTGAGGGCTTCAGGGCTTGAGACTGGCCGGGTTGCCACTCTCGCTTTCGGGTGTGGTGCTGTTGGTTTCGTCAGCGGCACTGCTTGCTGAGCTCTACGTCCGTGGGGGCCAGGAACCACCAAGGTAACACTAGGTCTGACTAGATCTTCTGCCATAGGGTGTGTCGCTCCAGAGTTCCGCAGACACTGGCTAGTATGTAGAACGTGAGAGGGTAGATGGTGAGGGCCGCTCAGACTACCCCCCAGTGAGTCAGCTGCATCCCTCCAGGGAGTCGCTGCGAGTGGATCCCTCTCCACAGTCGGGATATAGTAAGCTGGTGAAGGTCCAGCTAGCTGTCCCCAGTTCATGGGTATCTTAACAATATGCAGTTTACTGTGGTTGGACGATGGAATATTGTGACAGTGCGCTGTTGCGGGTATACATGTCTCCAGGGTAATTGTCATTGTACTCATTCCTCCTTTTATCATGGTTCCATCATCAGAGTGTTTGGTAGTTAACAGCGGACAGTGTAGGGATTCAGAGGAATGCTTCTGATTATTACTTGGAATAGGAGGCTCCAAAGTGATAGAGTTTAATGGTGGGTCCTCAATTTCTCTCCCTTTTATCAGCGAAGACAGGTCATCAAAGCTATGCTGCATTTGTCATTCAAGATCAACGAAGAGGGTATGAAACATTGCGTGAAATTCCTCCCTATTTAGTGTCGCCATATTGAGCTTATTTAGCCCTGTGCTAGGGGGGGGGGGGGGGGGTGGGATCGAATCTTGCTATCTTTATTTTAATGTAATATTATGGTCTTGCCCATTTTGAATTCTGCACCTGGGAAGTGCTTGACAGTTGGTGGCTACATTTAGACAACACTAACACATTTTTACACATGTGCAGAATATATAAATATACATCTCATATGCTTTGCTTTTTTCTTCTGATCATTAATAGATAAGGATAATTAAATATTCATGATGATAGGAGGAAATTATATATTTGATTGAAATTGCATGCTCTATCAGATTCATTACATCAACATATGGAATAGACTATTCCTTTAGAGAGACATTCTCAAATATTGATATTGAATTTATCTAAAGATACAAAATATCTTTATTAATCATTACACTGTTTTGATGAAACAATACTGTGATTAAATCACATATTTCACTCTCGGATTACCTTTATATATAAGCATACTCTAACAGCACCATGAGGACATAGTTTAAAATATATCTTATGTCTTGCATTGTGATCAATATGTGTTATGTCAGAAACCAGATTACTGTACATTGTTCAAATTTATATATGTGCCACATGTATTATGCTCTAGTTGTCACCAGTTGTTATTCAAAGTGTTGACTGTCTGGATTATTTTAAAAAGAGGGACCAATAGTTATTTTTAGATATGCCATAGATTAATATGATAAGAATTGCTGTCTAATATTTTAAGAAATTGGACATATGTAAAAGACATCATTTTCTTTCCACTCACCTTGATGAAATGAATTTATTTTTAATATTAGTGGACTAGTCGTCACATTTCAAAATATATATTTTTAAATAGTTTAGAATAATTTTATTTTAGAATACAAAATATGTATATTTAAAGCTGATGTACAAATTGTGTTACATAATATGTATATATATCATTAATAGATCTAGTTATTGTGACAGGCTCGGAGGGATCCAGCACTAATGCAGACCTGACTTTGCAGGATTCTGGTAAGTCCATTGACTCATTCATACATCCTTAAAAGTGTCTTTTTCAGAAATATTCTGATCATGATTATGATGAAGCATCCCATTTGAATAAAACTTATGATATACTCCTCTAATTATATATATATATATATATATATATATATATATATTTACTTATTTTATTAATTTAATATTAAGATCTCAAAGCTTCTTAGTCTACACCTTTGTGCTTCAGAACATGGCTAGCACATGTTGATATTTTGTTTAAATGTAGATAAAAATCATCAAGCAATACACACATGATAAATGTTCCATGTACTATGCTTTTTTCCAGATTTTCAAAATACAGACAATCACATTTAATTATTAATTATTGATAATTATATATTTTATTTCAATTGCATGCTCCATAAAAATTATGAAATTCCTAATTTTGGTTCAGTATCTCTTTCATGCAACATTGATGTGTGTCCTTGTGCACCATTAACCTATGTTATAATATTTGATTTTAACATGTACACAACATATTATGTTTTACAAATATTGATGTTACATGTGAGATGGAGGAGGAAGTGGCTTCCTTGGAGTTTGATGGTACATCAAATATATATAACATCTATCTAATGTGTATTGTTTCAAAATCATACTATTGAAGAGAACTAAAGTCTACAGCTTTGTCCCTTTAAAATATATTATTCCATTATTTTCGAATACACTACTGCCCCCCTTTCTATATCATGCAGCATGAACATATAAATTATTGATTTATTTTCCTATTTAGGTATAAACTGTCATGAATGACATCATGATATCACATGCATATTACACCCAAACACCCAATAATCATATTGTGATTGTACAGACAGTCATTGCTATTCATCTGAGTGCCTAGGTGCAGACCATCTCATTATGCCATCATTGTTCTGTAAAGGGATTTGAAAATGATTTATGTGTAGACTGTCCATTTTACTCAAACATTAATATTCCTCTAACCTAAAAAGGTCAATTCTGAATGTGTCTATTAATATTGGGATGACATACATTTAATCCTAATGTAAAAGAGATATTCACAAAACATTACTCTGTAAAAGTAATGTCAGATACCATTCTATTCTTAATATATAATATGAATGGTAGTATCTACCGTGTATATATTCTGAATAGTAATTGATTGAACCATCAAGCTTAAAATAATTGTATTTAAGATTACAAAGGCAATCATCTTATTATATATGGTAATCAGTGATTACCTTGTTTCAAAGGCTATGTGGAATGGCCATTTATATTTGATCATGGGCATGTGTCTAAAAGAACTCTATGTCGTTTCAATATCAAATGCATACATGCGTCCTGATATATTATCAAAAAGAGAAATATCATATTGTAAAATCATAAAATATTAGCACTAGTGATGTCGCGAATAGTTCACCCGGCGAATAGTTCACGGCGAACATAGCATGTTCGCGTTCTCCGTCATCATTGAGTAAACCTTTGACCCTGTACCTCACCAGTCAGAAGACACATTACAGCCAATCAGCAGCAGACCCTCCCTCCCAGACCCTCCCAGCTCCTGGACAGCATCCATTTTAGATTCATTTGGAAGCTGTATTCTTAGTGAGAGGAGGGACAGTGTAGCTGCTGCTGATTTAATAGGGAAATCGACTAGCTAGGCTAGTGTATTCAGTGTCCACTACAGTCCTGAGGACTCATCTGATCTCTGCTGTAAGGGACAGGCACTCCAAAAAGCCCTTTTTAGGGCTAGAACATAGTCTGCTTTTTTTTTTTTCCTGTGTAATCTAATTGCAGTTGCCTGCCTGCCAGCGTGTGTGTCAGGCTCACAGCGTATACTGTGCCCACTTGCCCAGTGCCACCACTCATATCTGGTGTAACAGTAGTGTACATTTAAAAAACAACAACACTTTTTTGACTGTAATAATAATAACAGACACTGCAGTAACCAAGATGGCCACCAATAAGGCAGATGGGGAGGGTTAGAGAGCTGTTTTGGGGGGATCAGGGAGGTTGGGGGCTAAGGGGGGATGCTACACCACAGCATATGTAAATATGCTTAAAAAAAAACTTTAATTTTAGTACTGGCAGACTTTTTGAAAGTACTAAGATGGTGGGGGACAATTGTGCGGTGGGGGAGGGAAGGGAGCTGTTTGGAGGGATCAGGGGGTCTGATGTGTCAGGTGGGAGGCTGATCTCTACACTAAAGCTAAAATTAACCCTGCAAGCTCCCTACAAACTACCTAATTAACCCCTTCACTGCTAGCCATAAACACGTGTGATGCGCAGCAGCATTTAGCGACCTTCTAATTACCAGAAAGCAACGCCAAAGTCATATATGTCTGCTATTTCTGAACAAAGGGAATCCCAGAGAAGCATTTACAACCATTTGTGCCATAATTGCACAAGCTGTTTGTTAATAATTTCAGTGAGAAACCGAAAATTGCGAAAAAATTAAAAAAATTTTTAAATTTGATCGCATTTGACGGTGAAATGGTGGCATCAAATATACCAAAATGGGCCTAGATCAATACTTTGGGTTGTCTACTACACTTAAGCTAAAATTATACTCTACAAGATGCCTACATGCTCCCCTAATTAACCCCTTCACTGGTGGGCATAAAACACGTGTGGTGCGCAGTGGCATTTTAGCAGCCTTCTAATTACCAAAAAGCAATGCCAAAGCCATATAAGTCTGCTATTTCTGAACAAAGGGGATCCCAGAGAAGCATTTACCACCATTTATGCCATAATTGCATAAGTTGTTTGTAAATAATTTCTGTGAGAAACCTAAAGTTTGTGAAAAAGTGAACAATTTTTTTTTTATTTGATCGCATTTGGCGGTGAAATGGTGGCATGAAATATACCAAAATGGGCCTAGATCAATACCTTGGGTTGTCTACTACACTACACTTAAGCTAAAATAATTCTACAAGCTGCCTACATGCTCCCTAATAACCCCCTTCACTGCTGGGCAGTAAACAGCTGTGGTGCGCAGTGGCATTTAGCAGCCTTCTAATTACCAAAAAGCAATGCCAAAGCCATATAAGTCTGCTATAATGGCATGTCTGGCACACAGTGTTGGGGCAAGGGTCCATCTGACCACTGATACCTGGTCTGCAAAGCATGGTCAGGGCAGGTATATTAGCCTACACTGCGCACTGTGAAGCGAGCGTAACCCTTACACTACCTAATCGATACAATCATCATACCTGATGTTTTAAAGCTACGTTATTCCAAACAATTTAGGAATGTTAGGTGATTTATGCCCTTTATGGATTAAAACCAGACTCTGCATCAACTATGTAATTTTCCATGGGAGTTTTGCCATGGATCCCCCTCCGGCATGCCACAGTCCAGGTGTTTTCCATCACTATTGTGGCCAGAAAGAGTCCCTGTGGGTTTAAAATTTGCCTGCCTATTGAAGTCTATGGCGGTTCGCCCGGTCCGCCGGTTCGCAAACTTTTGCGGAAAGTTCGCGTCCGCCGTTCGCGAACCCAAATTTTTAGGTTTGCGACATCACTAATTAGCACATAATGTTGACTTTGAAAAATATGATTTTTAATGTATTGATTAAACGTTTCCAAGAAAAATACCAAGTGAACAATCAGAGTTTCAAGGATCAATTACATATTATTATAAATTTGACTTGCTTCAAATCAATCAATACCTTTAAACATAGTCATTATTGTGACTTTGTCTAAATATTTTATGAGAAAATGAATACAGATGTAAAATGATGGTGAATATTGATTTATTTCAATATAATAATATATTTTCATATAATATATGTATTTATAAAATTGTATTATATATTTCAGATAGATCTTCCACTTCTGGGCATCAGCCTCCCGCCCCTTCCCATTCTGCCCCCTCTCCCGCCCCTTCCCATCCTGCCCCCTCTCCCGCCCCTTCCCAAACCCAATCCCCTGTCCTCCCTCACCACTCTCCCTGTTTTGCCCATCCTGCTCCATCCCCACCTGCACAGCCATCAACTAACCAGGCCCTCCCCTCCCCAGCTGTGCAGGCTCCACTGGAGCAGGAACACTATACCCCACCTCACCCAATCCCTCCCCACCAACTCCTTTACCCTAATCCCCACCTTCATTGTCCTGGGTGTCATGTTCGCCTTCCCAGCCACCGATGTAAGTATTATTACAAATCAACATTAAAACATACATTCTTAAAGGGACATTATACTGATCTAATTATACATAAATTGATTTTGATTTGGAATTGTATTTATAAAAAAAATGGTATTATTTTATTAATGTAAATGTTTCAGATTTACTTTTTATGAAATTAACATCCTCACTTTCTAATATCTAAATGATATTGCCTAGATATTGGATATATATTATGTATATATGCCAATATTTTGTATTTGTTATCAATGCCATTTTCCCAGTGTGTCATAAACCAAAAGAATTTTTTTTTTCTGATTGATAGGGTTTTTTAGTTTTCTTAATATCGTAATGGTTTATCTATGAAGAACATATTTAATGTGTAATTCTTCTTTTCTATAGCATATTTTATTATAATCCTGATTCTATTTTAATTAGTACAACGTATCTTTGCTATATTTTTATTAAGTTCTGGAATTAATAATAATTTTTAATATTTATTTTTGTTTAGGTTGTGGCTCAGCATGGTTGACGCTAAGAGGCTCTAGCACCTTTGGAGCGAACCATGCTGAGTTCCAATGAGTTGCTGAGAAGCATGCATGACACCATGGTTATGCAACTGCAGCCCTTCAGCGCATTACGCTAATGCGAATAATGCGTTTAGAGGCAAGGTTTCAGGCTGCTGCTGCAGGACCTCAGAACGATGAAGGCCTTTGTTTACCCTTGTCAAGTCCCTTCAAGGGCTGTGATGCACTATGTCACCTTGTCAGATGGCTACTAAGGGTCTATGTTAGCCTTTATTTACCATGTCAACTCTCTCCAAGGACTGTGATGCACTATGTCACCCTTGTCAGATGGCTACTAAGGGTCTATATTGGCCTGTTTTTTTATCCTTGTCAACTCCCTTCAAGGACTGTGATGCACTATGTCACCTTGTCAGATGGCTACTAAGGGTCTATGTTGGCCTTTGTTTACCCTTGTCAACTCCCTTCAAGGACTGTGATGCACTATGTCACCTTGTCAGATGGCTACTAAGCTGCAGCTGCAGGACCTCAGAACGATGAAGGCTTTGTTTACCCTTGTCAACTCCCTTCAAGGACTGTGATGCACTAAGTCACCTTTGTCAGATGACTACTAAGGGTCTATGATGGCCTTTTGTTTACCCTTGTCAACTACCCTTCAAGGACTGTGATGCACTAGTGTCACCTTGTCAGATGGCTACTAAGGGTCTTAAGGGTCAATGTTGACTTTGTTTACCCTTGTCAACTCCTTTCAAGGACTGTGATGCACTATGTCACCTTGTCGATGGCTACTAAGGGTCTATGTTGGCCTTTGTTTACCCTTGTCAGCTCCCTTCAAGGACTGTGATGCACTATGTCACCTTGTCAGAGGCTACTAAGGGTCTAAGGGTCTATGTTGGACTTTGTTTACCCTTGTCAACTCCTTCAGGACTGTGATGCACTATGTCACCTGTCAGATGGCTACTAAGGGTCTATGTTGGCCTTTGTTTACCCTTGTCAACTTCCCTTCAAGGACTGTGCTGCACTATGTCACCTTGTCAGATGGCTACTAAGGGTCTATGTTGGCCTTTGTTTACCCTTGTCAACTCCATCCAAGGACTGTGATGCACTATGTCACCTTGTCAGATGGCTACTAAGGAACTATGTTTCTCATTCTGACTTATTGTTCAAATTATCTTATTTCTTTATGTTTTATGACATTCATAAATCATATTTATTATAATAAAAATAATGTAATTAAAATGATAATTTTCTTCTTTATTTATTTAAGTCATTTCTAATAAAATATATTTTATGTTGATAATCCTTAAGTGATGCTGACCACAATGGGATATGCATTGATAATGTACATTTTATTATTATTTCTTTTGACATCAACATACACATATAAGATATTTAAAACAGACTATTATCTGAATGTTGGCAGCACATATATTTTAATTTTCCTGAAACTCTTATTGAAGTAGTATAACATAAGAAATCACTGTGTGTAATGCACACATTTTAGATAATTAATCTCTTTCTCTCTTATTTTTAATTATATGTAATATATCTAACGATATATTGCTATAACAAAATAATGTCTAAACAATCCACATTTTTGTAATGTATATAGTAGCACTTATTTCTATGTTAAACCCTGCTGCTTCCTAAATATTTCCTAATCTTCCTATTCTAATGAAATATATATTTATTACCAACAATGGATTATATTTCAGATATCACAGACGCTGTGCATTACATGAAACAAATATGCTTGATAGATAACAATATAGCACATGTAGTTTTTTAAATAGAAATACGTTTGTTATAGACATGCAAAGTTGTAAAATCGTCATTTGATTGGATCCGTTGTTCCGCAATATGGGATATGTCATGTTGCGTAAGACGTCACATGCAAAGTTGTAAAATCCGTCATTTGATTGGATTACATTGTTCCGCGATATGGATGCGCCATGTTGCGTAAGACGTCACATGCAAAGTTGTAAAATCCGTCATTTGATTGGATTATCATTGTTACACGATATGGGATGCACCATGTTGCGTAAGACGTCACATGCAAAGTTGTAAAATCTGTCATTTTATTGGATTCTCTTATTCTGAGATATGGGATGCGCCATGTTGCATAAGACTTCACATGCAAAGTTGTAAAATCCATCAATTGATTGGATTCCGGTTGTTCCATGATATGGGATGTGCCATGTTGCGTAAGACGTCACATGCAAAGTTGTAAAATCCGTCATTTGATTGGATTACACTTGTCTCCGATATGGGTATGCGCATGTTGCGTAAGATGTCACATGCAAAGTTGTAAATCCGTCATTTGATTTAAATCCATTGTTCCGCGATATGGGATGCACCATGTTGCGTAAGGCATCACATGCAAATGTGATAAATTAGTAATTTGATTGGATTACGTTGTCCCGCAATATCGGAACTTGCCACGTTTGCGAATGAGAACTCAAGTTTAAAAACAATGATTTTCTGGGATTATGGATTGTGTCAATCATATACATTGTTGAAACATAGATGATAAAGAGCAAATAAATATCTATTGATATCTATTGACAGCCGTCTCGTGGAAGAAAACAAAATGAAGGCAATGTGTTGTTGATCCGAATATATTTTGAGGCAAGTGTTAAATTCCATAAATGTTCAGCGATGAATATACTCAATCGTGTTTAATATGTTTGTCAACAAAATTTGCACATTAACAAAATAATTAATGTGTTATGTTTAATTTTCTACATTGAAAATTCCTAAACATGTGCATTTGTATTTGAATTAATTTCTCAATATGCATTCACCTTTATCATATGATAAATATATATGAGATGTAATACTTATTCTAGATGTTATGTCCTGATATTTCTTCTTAATGTAAATGCTCAATATCATGACATTGTTATTCTCTAAATATAGTACTGCGAGCATGTATTTATTATTATTATTATTATTATTATCATTTATTGTATAGCTCCACCAAATTCCTTAGCGCTGGGTACAATGATAGGGGAATACAATGACAACATTTTTCTAAAAATACAAAACATAAAACTAAACAATCTAGTACATGAGGAAGAGGGCCCTGCTCCGTAGAGCTCACAGTCTACAGGTCTAGGGTGCAGAGACATAAGGTTGGGGTACGCTTGTTACATCAGTTGTAGTTACAGTAGTGAGTCAGGCCGTTCATGTATTAGTTTGGTTCGGATGGAGGGATGGAGGAGAGATAGTACGGCTCTCTGAATAGGTGGGTATTCAAGGAGTGTCTGAAGCTATACAAGGTTGGAGACAGTCTTAAGAGCGGGGGTAGAGATTTCCAGAGGACAGGAGCAGCACGCATGAAGTTTTGGAGGCGGGGGAGTGGGATGTAGAGATAACAGGAGTGGAAAAACGTAGGTCAGAGGTTGATTGAAGAGGACGGGATGGGGAATATTTCACAATAAGAGAGGAAACATAGTTGGGAGTTAGACCTGTTTAGTGCTTTGTAAGTTACTTTAAACTGTACTTCTGGAGTGTATGGGGAGCCAGTGTAGATACTGGCAGAGCGGAGTCGCTGATGTAGTATTTCAAATGTAACTCTTAAAGGGACATGAAACCCTAATGTATCTGTCCATTAGTTATGTTGAACATACCATTTTAACCCGGTTTGCAATTCGAGTAACGTGAATGTTTGTTTAAAATGATATGCTCTGTCAAAATCATGGCAGCAAATTTTCTTACTTGCATCAGCCAATAGGATTTTTCCTACCATTAATTCCTACCTTAAGTCCGATTGGCTGAACTATACCAAAAAAGTATTGACACAAGCTTTAGCTGACAAAATTATTGACCAAAAACAACACAAATATCTACTTGTCAATAATCTTAGAGTAGCCAACGATGTACCTATTACCTAAGATCCATAAAAATATTTCCTGTCCCACCTGGGAAAACCCATTGTCTCCAGGCATAGGGTCACTCACAGAAAAGGCTAGATTGATATGTTGATGCCAGATTGAGAACAATAGTGGATGCAGTTACCATCATATACAAGAGATACGATGCATATGCTGGAATAGATGCAAAACATTGAAATGACACAACATTCTATACTAGTAACTTGTGACGTCGAGTCCCTGTATACGAGCATAAAACTGAGTGGGGAATCAAAGCAGTATCTTACTTTCTACAAAAGGAAAATATATGGACCATTTAACAAAAGACTTATCATTCAGACTACTTAAGTTTGTTATTAACACACAACTACTTTGTGTTTGATGATAATATCTTTCTTCAAGTTTGCGGCGACCGCAATGGGCACATCTTGCTGGCACCGACTTATGCAAAGTAATATACCTGGGCTGGTGGGAAGAGATGATTGTGTTCAATGACAACATGAACCAATATACTCAGTATATCTCCCACTGGTCCAGGTATATAGATGACATTTTCTCTCATATGGGAGGGTCCGATAGAAATATTGGAAAGAACTTTTCCAGTTACTCACCAATAATCCTTTTGGGTTATTTCTCACATATAATGTGATTTACTGAGAAAGTAGAATTTCTAGATTTAAACTATTTTTAAGTGTGATGAAAAATTGGTGATGGAGACATACAGAAAAGCCACTGCCACAAATAACATCTTACAAGCAGAAAAGCAATTACCATCCATACCACGATCAATAGCTTTCCCTAATTGGAGACTATCTCAGAATAAGGAGAAATTGCACAGACATTTGCTCTTTTAAAAGAGCAGCTTGTGGAACTAAGAGAAAGACTACTCAAATGAGGCTACTCTAGGAAACTACTAGCTAAAGCTTATAATAAAGCACTAAAGAAAAAACAGGCAAGAACTTTTTAAACCTAACAAAAAAATGTGACTCAGAATCTAATACCATCAGATTTATATCTACCTATAATCAACAGAGTGATAAAGTGAGTTCAATTGATCAGAAATATTGGGCATATACTCCAAAGTGATGAAAGCCTAAAAAAACTCTTACCAGAGAGACCATCTTTCACCTTTAGACGAGGCAGAAACTTAATGGACAATCTCACAAAAGTCATTTTGAACCGAAACAGAAATAAAAAAATCAATTCATCAGGGGTCCACCCCGTGTGGTCACTGTAAAACATGTCAATACATGAGCAAAAAAGATTCTATCACTCACAGGTTCTCCAAGAAATGGAAAATTAAAACGCACATTAATAGTCAGAGTGATAATGTAATCTATTGTTTTATCCTGTTCATGTAACTTAATTTATACAGGCATGACCACCCCGCAAGTTAAGTACTAGAATTACAGAACATTTGAGCAACATACGCCAATGCCTATAAAGACCACGAAAGAGGGGTAAACAATAACAAGTGTGGCAAAACACTTTTTGTTACAACAATGCTGGCAAAAACCACCTCTTTTAAAGTGCTGGGCCTGGAAAGAGTTAAACCAGGTATTAGAGGCGCGGTAATACTGAAAATGTTTACTACAAAAAGAAACAGGCTGGATCTTTAGGCTAAATTCAGTTACTCCACACGGAATGAATGAAGCTAACAATTATTGGGTATTTCTGTAAGGCCACCTTATGACTTTATGACTCTTTCACTTGATTTTAATAGATATTTCATCTAGCCTCTGAGTGTATTTCGTTCTCTATATTTACTGTAATCTAGTAAATAGCCTATCTATTATCATATTCCTGTATCACTCACAATGGAAACACAAGTATAATTATACCTAAATGATACATTTTATATGGTTATACGATGTGAGTTAAACAGGACTGATATATAGTGGATATTTTTTATAAAATATATATAGAACGAAATATAAGTCTCCATGCGCCCATAGCATAATCAAATCTACCATAGTTGCCATTCTTAAATAATGTCTATAAGATGGGACCCACTTATGTACCACACAAATATGTATTTTTCATACTAATGCGGTTGTATAAATTGGGTTTTTTTGTATTTTGTTTCTTATTGGTAACACCTAGAGATAGCAGATACACTTGTGATATATATGCATCCTAGGTTTTAACTAAAAAAACGAGAGAAGCATAAACAGATGCGATTCAGTGTTTATTAAGCGACTATATTTAATGGGATAATGAACATTGGCAACTCTTATTGAGGGGTAAATACTAACAGTTTATAAATAACTTGACTGACAGGAATCCAAATTACAGAAGAAACCAGCATATGGTTTACAATATCATAACACTGTGTTAAAATGTTATTAGAATGTGCAAAACTTTTCAGTGCATTGGCTATAAGCAATGGATGTTTAGTTTTGTTCTTTATTTACAATCATGGCAAAAGATTATATGTCACTCTTTTAGAACACACTAGACAGCTACTAGAATTGAATCTCGCAGACCTGTTAGTTAGTTACGGTCATATGGTCATGTGAACTAAAATATATACGTAATTAACATATATGAATACTGAGTTATAAAGCATCAAGCCTAAGGTAATAATGGGCTAGGGGAACCTCTTGGCATGTGTGGGGTAATGGTAGAAAATACAAAGAAATCCTGCACCTTTGACGAGAGTAACCAAGAATTATACAATACCACCCTGCTCTATCATAGCCGATTTGAACGATATGTGCACTTAAAATCAAAAATAACAATACACTAAGTGGGGGCTGGTAATCCGTAGATTTGGCTGATTTAAGAAACAAGTGATATGCGAGGCATAAATATCATATAACCAATATGCGGATGGATGTCAGGATTTGCTTGTAAATACATTACATGTTAGTCCACCGGTCAGCTTTTGAGTACTAGCCAATTATATCCTTTACTACACATACACCCCCGTTTGTAACACATCATTGGTGTTCAATGAGCAGGTCTTGACTGACGAATTTGATTGGCCGGTGAACCGGTAGTTGTTTGCTATAAGAAAGGGTGGCACACAGGCCTCGGCTTGTCCTCGCGCACATTGAAAAGGCTGGAAGCTAACGCGTTTGTGTTATATGTTAAGCACCCTCGGTGCACTATTTTGGTTTTATTACTTAGTGGTCTCTTGTCTCTGTCACCTGAAGCCAAGGTAGCAGTTATCGGCCAGGAAACAGGGGGACAAGAGACTTTAAGTTATTTTGGTATTAATTCATAATCAGGTCCTTGTGTTAAAACTTTTTTAACTAATATTTAATAAAAATTCAATTTTTTATATATACTTATAGTAGGAATGAGTGCTATTTAAACCCCACTCTGGAGGTTCTCTTACCTTTATTTTGTACAGGGGTGTTAGGTGCAGACATAAAATGTATTTCCCCATAGGAATCAATGGGCTGCGTTAGGAGCTAATGCTGCTTTTTTTGCGGAGGAGTTAGACTTTTTTTCAGCCGGCTCCGCCCATTGTTTCCTATGGGGAAATCGTGCATGTTTTCTAATTTATTCTATTAGCTAATTTGTCTTGTTCTCTTTGTATTCTTTGTTGACATGCATACATAGGTAGACCCAGAAGCTGCTGATTGGTGGGGGCTGCATTGTGTCTTGGCATTGGCTATCAGCTAGCTCCCAGTAGTGCATTACCAAGAGAAGTGAGGAAATTTGTATAATAGAAGTAAAATGGAAAGTTGTTTAAAATTGTATGATCTTTCTGAATAATAAAAGGAAAAAATTGGTTTCATGTCCCTTTAAGTTATTAAAGAAAGAGGAGTTTGCCTCACTCGATACACATAGAATTCAGGCTTTACTCTGTAACTAATGACATCACGATCAAAGCAAATCTCCTGCACACATTACAGAGAAGAAACACTACGCAACTTGTCACCTGATACTGCACCAGTACAATGGCTCCTCTTCATGTATTACACACTAATAGCCATCATTATAAAAAAACATAAACATGCAACTGAATTGTAGAAAGCATCAACATAGCCCTGCCAACTGCAGCTTCTTGTTCATTGTTTCTAACAATTATTTTTACACAGATGTGAGGTGAATGAATACCTGATGTTCACGATGAAAATGGTCTTCCAATCAAATAGGTTCAAGTCACAGATTCTTGCAATTTGTTTTTTTAACAATCACATTTTATTATTTACTAGGTCATAGTTTTTGGTATCACAACTTATGTAGTTTTTTTTTTTAAAAGGGAAAAGTAAACACCTGATAATTACAAGATATTTCTGTTGTATTGCTATATAATGACATATCAGGCCAAGTCTAAACATTTTTAAAACAAATTACATCATTTTATACTGCAGTTGTTTTTCAAACGCCAAACTCCACCCATTATTTGCCTTATTAGAAGCAGCCAATCTGTGTTTTAGTCTGCAGACAACAAGGCTAACCACAATTCTTCTAGATTATGGTGTTCCATTTTTGTTCCGATTAAAACTAGCTGTGATAAAATCAATGTATTTACTTGCAATACCCACAAATTATATTGTATACCTGAAGCCAAATATTTCAGTTGGGACACATCTTTGGTGGGGGATGCAGATGTTTTCTCACCACAATAAGAAAAACATAATTTATGAAAGAACTTACCTGATAAATTCATTTCTTCATATTAGCAAGAGTCCATGAGCTAGTGGACGTATGGGATATACATTCCTACCAGGAGGGGCAAAGTTTCCCAACCTCAAAATGCCTATAAATACAACCCCTCACCACACCCACAAATCAGTTTAACGCATAGCAAGAAAGTGGGGTGATAAGAAAAAAGTGCGAAAGCATAAAAATAAGGAATTGGAATAATTGTGCTTTTATACAAAAAAGATCATAACCACCGACAAAAAGGGTGGGCCTCATGGACTCTTGCTAATATGAAAGAAATTAATTTATCAGGGTAAGTTCTTACATAAATTATGTTTTCTTTCATGTAATTAGCAAGAGTCCATGAGCTAGTGGCGTATGGGATAATGAATACCCAAGATGTGGATCTTCCACGCAAGAGTCACTAGAGAGGGAGGGATAAAATAAAGACAGCCAATTCCGCTGAAAAAAATCCACACCCAAAATAAAGTTTAAATCTTATAATGAAAAAAGACTGAAATTATAAGCAGAAGAATCAAACTGAAACAGCTGCCTGAAGTACTTTTCTACCAAAAACCTGCTTCAGAAGAAGAAAACACATCAAAATGTAGAATTTAGTAAAAGTATGCAAAGAAGACCAAGGTTGCTTCTTTGCAAATCTGATCAACCGAAGCTCATTCCTAACGCACAGGAAGTAGCAACTGGACTAGTAGAATGAGCTGTAATCCTTTGAGGTGGAGTTTACCCGACTTGACACTAAGCATGATGAATTAAAGATTTCAACCAGGCATGCCAAAGATATGGCAGAGGCCTTCTGACCTTTCCTAGAACCGGAAAAGATAACAATAGACTAGAAGTCTTTCGGAAATTCTTTGTTGCTTCAACATAATATTTCAAAGCTCTAACTACAACCAAAGAATGCTATGATCTCTCCTTAGAATTCTTAGGATTAGGACATAATGAAGGAACACACAATTTCTCTACTAATGTTGTTAGATTCACAACCTTAGGTAAAAATTTAAAAGAAGTTCGCAACACCCGCCTTATCCTGATGAAAAATATGAAAAGGAGACTCACAAAGAAGAGCAGATAATCAGAAGACTCTTCTAGCAGAAGAAGATAGCCAAAAGAAACAAAAACTTTCCAAGAAAGTAATTTAAGTCCAATGAATGCATAGGTTTCAAACGGAGGAGCTTGAAGAGCCCCCAGAACCAAATTCAAACTCAAGGAGGAGTAATTGACTTAATGACAGGGTTTTATACGAACCAAAGCTTGTACAAAAACACAATTGAATATCAGGAAGATTAGCAATCTTTCTGTGAAAAAAGAACAGAAAGAGCAGAGATTTGACCTTTCAAGGAACTTGCAGACAAACCTTTATCCAAACCATCCTGAAGAAACTGTAAAATTCTCGGAATTCTAAAAGAATGCCAGAAAAATGATGAGAAAGACACCAAGGAATGTAAGTCTTCCAGACTCTATAATATATCTTCCTAGATACAGATTTACGAGCCTGTAACATAGTATTAATCACAGAGTCAGAGAAACCTCTTTGACTAAGAATCAAGCGTTCAATCTCCATACCTTTAAATTAAGGATTTGAGATCCTGATGGAAAAAAGGACCTTGCGACAGAAGGTCTGGTCTTAATGGAAGAGTCCACGATGGCAAGAGGCCATCCGGACAAGATCCGCATACAAAACTGTGAGTCCATGCTGGAAGCCACCAGCAGAACAAACAAGCATTCCTTCAGAATCTTGGAGATTACTCTTGGAAGAAGAACTAGAGGCGGAAAGATATAGGCAGGATGATACTTCCAAGGAAGTGACAATGCATCCACTGCTTCCGCTTGAGGATCCCTGGGATCTGGACAGATACCTGGGAAGTTCTTGGTTTAGATGAGAAGCCATCAGATCTATTTCTGGAAGTCCCCACATTTGAGCAATCTGAAGAAATACCTCTGGGTGAAGAGACCATTCGCCCGGATGTAACGTTTGGCGACTGAGATAATCCCGTTCCCAATTGTCTATACCTGGGATATGAACCGCAGAAATTAGACAGAGCTGGATTCCGCCCATACCATTATTTGAGATACTTCTTTCATAGCAAGAGGGCTGTGAGTCCCTCCTTGATGATTGATATATGCCACAGTTTGTGACATTGTCTGTCTGAAAACAAATGAACGATTCTCTCTTTAGAAAGGGCCATGACTGAAGAGCTCTGAAAATTGCACGGAGTTCCAAATATTGTATGGCAATCTCACCTCCTGAAATTCCCAAACCCCCTTGTGCTGTTAGAGACCCCCAAACAGCTCCCCAACCTGTCAGACTTGCATCTGTTGAAATTACAGTCCAGGTCGGGAAGAACAAAAGAAGCCCCCGTGAACTAAACGATGGTGATCTGGTCCACCACGGTCAGAGAGTGTCGTACAATCGTGTTTTAAAGATATTAATTGAGATATCTTTGTGTAATCCTGCACTCACTGGTTTCAGCATACAGAGCTGAAGAGGGTCGCATGTGAAAACGAGCAAAGGGGATCGCGTCCGATGCTGGAGTCATAAGACCTAGAATTTCCATGCATAAGGCTACACCGAAGGGAATTATTGTGATTGAAGGTTTTCGACAAGGCTGAGATCAATTTTAGAGACGTCTCTTGTCTGTCAGAGACAGAGTTATGGACACTGAATCTATCTGGAAACCTAAAATGGTTACCCTTGTCTGAGGAATCAATGAACTTTTCGGTAAATTGTCCTCCAACCATGATCTTGAAGAAACAACACGAGTCGATTCGTATGAGATTCTGCTAAATGTGAAGACTGAGCAAGTACCAAGATATCGTCCAAATAAGGAAATACCCCAATATCCTGTTCTCTGATTACAGACAGAAGGGCACCGAGAACCTTTGTAAAAAATTCTGGAGCTGTTGCTAGGCCAAACGGCAGAGCACAAACTGGTAATGCTTGTCTAGGAAAGAGAATTCTCAGAAACTGATAGTGATCTGGATGATCGGAATATTGCAGATAAGCATCCTGTAAATCTATGTGGGACATATTATGCCCTTGCTGAACAAAAGGCAGGATAGTCCTTAAGTTACCATTTTGAATGTTGGTATCCTTACATAACGATTCAATATATTTAGATCCAGAACTGGTCTGAAGGAATTCTCCTTCTTTGGTACAATGAAGAGATTTGAATAAAACCCCAGCCCCTGTTCCCAGAAACTGGAACTGGCATAATTACTCCAGCCAACTCTAGATCTGAAACACATTTCAGAAATGCTAGAGCATTCGCTGGATTTACTGGGACACGGGAAAGAAAAAATCTCTTTGCAGGAGGCCTTATCTTGAAGCCAATTCTGTACCCTTCTGAAACAATGTTCTGAATCCAAAGATTATGAATTGAATTGATCCAAATTTCTTTGAAAAATCGTAATCTGCCCCCTACCAGCTGAGCTGGAATGAGGGCCGCACCTTCATGTGGACTTGAGAGCTGGCTTTGGTTTTCTAAAAGGCTTGGATTTATTCCAGACTGGAGATGGTTTCCAAACTGATACCGCTCCTGTGGGTGAAGGATCAGGCTTTTGTTCCTTATTGTGACGAAAGGAATGAAAACGATTATTAGACCTAAATTTACCTTTAGATTTTTTATCCTGTGGTAAAAAAGTTCATTTCCCTCCAGTAACAGTTGAGATAATAGAATCCAACTGAGAACCAAATAATTTATTACCCTGGAAAGAAAGGGAAAGCAAAGTTGACTTAGAAGACATATCAGCATTCCAAGTTTTAAGCCATAAAGCTCTTCTAGCTAAAATAGCTAGAGACATATACCTGACATCAACTCTAATGATATCAAAGATGGCATCACAAATAAAGTTATTAGCATGTTGAAGAAGATTAACAATGCTATGAGAATTATGATCTGTTACTTGTTGCGCTAAAGCTTCTAACCAAAAAGTTGAAGCTGCAGCAACATCCGCTAAAGATATAGCAGGTCTAAGAAGATTACCTGAACATAAGTAAGCTTTTCTTAGAAAGGATTCAATCTTCCTATCTAAAGGATCCTTAAAGGAAGTACTATCTGCCGTAGGAATAGTAGTACGTTTAGCAAGAGTGGAGATAGCCCCATCAACCTTAGGGATTTTGTCCCAAAACTCTAATTTGTCAGATGGCACAGGATATAATTGCTTAAAACGTTTAGAAAGAGTAAATGAATTACCCAAATTATTCCATTCCCTGGAGATTACTTCAGAAATAGCATCAGGGACAGGAAAAACTTCTGGAATAACTACAGGAGATTTTAAAACCTTATTTAAACTTTAGATTTAGAAACAAAATCTCTTATGTTAACAGGAACACTCTGAGTATTAGATGTTGACGGAACAGCAACAGGTAATGTAACATTACTAAAGGAAATATTATCTGCATTAACAAGTTTGTCATGACATTCATTACAAACAACAGCTGGAGGAACAGATACCACAAGTTTACAGCAGATACACTTAACTTTGGTAGATCCAGCACCAGGCAGCGTTTTTCCAGAAGTATCTTCTGACTCAGTGTCAATCTGGGACATCTTGCAATATGTAATAGAAAAAACAACATATAAAGCAAAATTGATCAAATTCCTTAAATTACAGTTTCAGGAATGGGAAAAAATGCCAGTGAACAAGCTTCTAGCAACCAGAAGCAATAAATAATGAGACTTAAATAATGTGGAGACAATAGAGACGCCCATATTTTTTAGCGCCAAAAAAGACGCCCACATTATTTGGCGCCTAAATGCTTTTGGCGCCAAAAATGACGCCACATCCGGAACGCCGACACCTTTGGCACAAAAAACCGTCAAAAATGACACAACTTCCGGCGACACATATGACGCCGGAAACAGAAAAAAAAATTTGCGCCAAAAAAGTCCGCGCCAAGAATGACGCAATAAAATGAAGCATTTTCAGCCCCCACGAGCCTAACAGCCCACAGGGAAAAAAGTCAAATTTTAAGGTAAGAAAAAAATTGATTTATTCATATGCATGATGCCAAATATGAAACTGACTGTCTGAAATAAGGAACGTTGAACATCCTGAGTCAAGGCAAATAAATGTTTGAATACATATATTTAGAACTTTATATAAAAGTGCCCAACCATAGCTTAGAGTGTCACAAAAAATAAGACTTACTTACCCCAGGACACTCATCTACATGTAGTAGAAAGCCAAACCAGTACTGAAACGAGAATCAGTAGAGGTAATGGTATATATAAGAGTATATCGTCGATCTGAAAAGGGAGGTAAGAGATGAATCTCTACGACCGATAACAGAGAACCTATGAAATAGAAGGAGATCATTGAATTCAAATAGGCAATACTCTCCTCACATCCCTCTGACATTCACTGCACGCTGAGAGGAAAACCGGGCTCCAACCTGCTGCGGAGCGCATATCAACGTAGAATCTAGCACAAACTTACTTCACCACCTCCATAGGAGGCAAAGTTTGTAAAACTGATTTGTGGGTGTGGTGAGGGGTGTATTTATAGGCATTTTGAGGTTTGGGAAACTTTGCCCCTCCTGGTAGGAATGTATATCCCATACGTCACTAGCTCATGGACTCTTGCTAATTACATGAAAGAAATAATATTATCTCTAGAGGGCTCATGAACATGTAAGAAATCCTTGAATAGAAGCATAGGCAACATGATAGGGCAATTTTACACTGACACAATATGACAATTGTCATATTTTAAAACAATTATTGCACTGTCATTGGTTTTGAGAGCTGTAAAGACTAATGTCATGTTTGTGCTAGTAGGTTCAGGAGTATAGAGCTTATTTTGTGAGGTGTGATCTGACTTAGGCCTAGATTTGGAGTTTTGCGGCCAAAGGGGTGCGTTAGCTACGCATGCTTTTTTCTGTCCGCACCTTTTAAATACCGCTGGTATTTAGAGTTTATAGAAGGGCTGCGTTAGGCTCCAAAAAAGGAGCGTATAGCATATTTACCGCAACTGCAACTCTCGATACCAGCGGTGCTTACGGACGCGGCCAGCTTCAAAAACGTGCTCGTGCATGATTCCCCCATAGGAAACAATGGGGCCGTTTGAGCTGAAAAAAAACCTAACACCTGCAAAAAAGCAGCGTTCAGCTCCTAACGCGGCCCCATTGTTTCCTATGGGGAAACACTTCCTAAGTCTGCACCTAACACCCTAACATGTACCCCTAGTCTAAACACCCCTAACCTTACACTTATTAACCCCTAATCTGCCGCCCCCGCTATCGCTGACCCCTGCATATTTTTTTAACCCCTAATCTGCCGCTCCATACACCGCCGCCACCTACGTTATCCCTATGAACCCCTAATCTGCTGCCCCTAACACCGCCGACCCCTATATTATATTTATTAACCCCTAATCTGCCCCCCACAACGTCGCCGCCAGCTACCTACAATAATTAACCCCTAATCTGACGACCGCACCTCACCGCTACTATAATAAAGTTATTAACCCCTAATCCGCCTCACTCCCGCCTCACTAACCCTATAAGAAATAGTATTAACCCCTAATCTGCCCTCCCTAACATCGCCGACACCTAACTTCAATTATTAACCCCTAATCTGCCGACCGGATCTCGCCGCTACTATAATAAATGGATTAACCCCTAAAGCTAAGTCTAACCCTAACACTAACACCCCCCTAAGTTAAATATAATTTAAATCTAACAAAATAAATTAACTCTTATTAAATAAACTCTTAATAACCAGGTACAATAGCTATTAAATAGTTAATAACTATTTAATAGCTAAAATAGTTAAAATAATTACAAAATTACCTGTAAAATAAATCCTAACCTAAATTACAATTAAACCTAACACTACACTATCAATAAACTAATTAAATACAATACCTACAAATAACTACAATTAAATAAACTAACTAAAGTACAAAAAATAAAAAAGAACTAAGTTACAAAAAATAAAAAAATATTTACAAACATTAGAAAAATATTACAACAATTTTAAACTAATTACACCTACTCTAAGCCCCCTAATAAAATAACAAAGACCCCCAAAATAAAAAAATGCCCTACCCTATTCTAAATTAAAAAAGTTCAAAGCTCTTTTACCTTACCAGCCCTGAAAAGGGCCATTTGCGGGGCATGCCCCAAATAATTCAGCTCTTTTGCCTGTAAAAAAAAACATACAATACCCCCCCAACATTACAACCCACCACCCACATACCCCTAATCTAACCCAAACCCCCCTTAAATAAACCTAACACTAAGCCCCTGAAGATCTTCCTACCTTATCTTCACCATACCAGGTTCACTGATCGGTCCTCCGAAGTCTTCATCCAAGCCTCCGAAATCTTCATCCAAGCCCAAGCGGGGGCTGGCGATCCATCATCCGGCTGAAGTCTTCTATCAAGCGGTGGCTGAAGAGGTCCAGAAGAGGCTCCAAAGTCTTCATCCTATCCGGAAAGAAGAGGAGATCCGGACCTGCAACCATCTTGATCCAAGCGGCATCTTCTATCTTCATCCGATGACGAACGGCTCCATCTTGAAGACCTCCAGCGCGGATCCATCCTCTTCTTCCGACGTCCAACTGAAGAATGAAGGTTCCTTTAAGGGACGTCATCCAAGATGACGTCCCTCGAATTCCAATTGGCTGATAGGATTCTATCAGCCAATCGGAATTAAGGTAGGAAAATTCTGATTGGCTGATGGAATCAGCCAATCAGATTCAAGTTCAATCCGATTGGCTGATCCGATCAGCCAATCAGATTGAGCTCAAATTCTATTGGCTGATCCCTTAAAGGAACCTTCATTCTTCAGTTGGACGTCGGAAGAAGAGGATGGATCCGCGCTGGAGGTCTTCAAGATGGGGCCGTTCGTCATCGGATGAAGATAGAAGATGCCGCTTGGATCAAGATGGTTGCCGGTCCGGATCTCCTCTTCTTCCCGGATAGGATGAAGACTTTGGAGCCTCTTCTGGACCTCTTCAGCCGCCGCTTGATAGAAGACTTCAGCCGGATGATGGATCGCCAGCCCCCGCTTGGGCTTGGATGAAGATTTCGGAGGCTTGGATGAAGACTTCGGAGGACTGATCGGTGAACCTGGCATGGTGAAGATAAGGTAGGAAGATTTTCAGGGGCTTAGTGTTAGGTTTATTTAAGGGGGGTTTGGGTTAGATTAGGGGTATGTGGGTGGTGGGTTGTAATGTTGGGGGGGGGTATTGTATGTTTTTTTTTACAGGCAAAAGACCTGAATTATTTGGGGCATGCCCCGCAAATGGCCTTTTCAGGGCTGGTAAGGTAAAAGAGCTTTGAACTTTTTTTAATTTAGAATAGGGTAGGGCATTTTTTTATTTTGGGGGTCTTTGTTATTTTATTAGGGGGCTTAGAGTAGGTGTAATTAGTTTAAAATTGTTGTAATATTTTTCTAATGTTTGTAAATATTTTTTTATTTTTTGTAACTTAGTTCTTTTTTATTTTTTGTACTTTAGTTAGTTTATTTAATTGTAGTTATTTGTAGGTATTGTATTTAATTAGTTTATTGATAGTGTAGTGTTAGGTTTAATTGTAACTTAAGTTAGGATTTATTTTACAGGTAATTTTGTAATTATTTTAACTATTTTAGCTATTAAATAGTTATTAACTATTTAATAGCTATTATACCTGGTTAAAATAAATACAAAGTTGCCTGTAAAATAAATATTAATCCTAAAATAGCTACTATATAATTATTAGTTATATTGTAGATATATTAGGGTTTATTTTACAGGTAAGTATTTAGCTTTAAATAGGAATAATTTATTTAATAAGAGTTAATTTTTTTCGTTAGATTTAAATTATATTTAACTTAGGGGGGTGTTAGTGTTAGGGTTAGACTTAGCTTTAGGGGTTAATCCATTTATTATAGTAGCGGCGAGATCCGGTCGGCAGATTAGGGGTTAATAATTGAAGTTAGGTGTCGGTGATGTTAGGGAGGGCAGATTAGGGGTTAATACTATTTCTTATAGGGTTAGTGAGGCGGGAGTGAGGCGGATTAGGGGTTAATAACTTTATTATAGCAGCGGTGAGGTGCGGTCAGCAGATTAGGGGTTAATAATTGTAGGTAGGTGGCGGCGACGTTGTGGGGGGCAGATTAGGGGTTAATAAATATAATATAGGGGTCGGCGGTGTTAGGGGCAGCAGATTAGGGGTTCATAGGGATAACGTAGATGGCGGCGGTATACGGAGCGGCAGATTAGGGGTTAAAAATTTTAATAGAGTGGCGGCGATGTGGGGGGGCCTCGGTTTAGGGGTATATAGGTAGTTTATGGGTGTTAGTGTACTGTAGAGCACAGTAGTTAAGAGCTTTATGAACCGGCGTTAGCCCAAAAAGCTCTTAACTACTGACTTTTTTCTGCGGCTGGAGTTTTGTCGTTAGATTTCTAACGCTCACTTCAGCCACGACTCTAAATACCAGCGTTAGAAAGATCCCATTGAAAAGATAGGATACGCAAATGGCGTAGGGGGATCTGCGGTATGGAAAAGTCGCGGCTGCAAAGTGAGCGTTATACCCTTTCCTGACTGACTCCAAATACCAGCGGGCGGTAAAAACCAGTGTTAGGAGCCTTTAACGCTGGTTTTCATGGCTACCGCCCAACTCTAAATCTAGCCGTTAGGGTTTTGACAGAGTTTGTTAAAGAAAGTTCTGAAGTACAACTGAGCAGCAGACAGATCAAACAGACAGGTAGAAATACTGCTAGAAGGTTTGTCAGAAATAAACAGTGAATGGAAAGAAACAAGTTCTGAAAACGGGAACCTCAGTACTTGGCAGATACTAAACAGAAACAGAACTCAGCAGACACTGGATAGTGATAGCACTCAGCTGGCACTTGGGCAGGATAACAGGTAGGCACCTTGACTGTGACAGGATACAGTCAGACACCTTGACTGTACCCAGAGAGCCAGCCAGTGCAGGCAGCAGGACTGTGAAGATATCAAATTGATCCAAAGTCCTCCAGTGGCTCAGGTGAAAGCCACAGTTCCAAAAACCTAGAGAACCAGGTTCAATCCTGGGCACGGAACAGACCCCTCAGACTGGGCATGAACTTGTGATACAATAGGAGACAAAAGCGCAGAAGACAGATTCACCTCAGGAGAAGCCGAATTAAAGGTTGCTAGTCCGTAACTCTAGCACTTGGCAAGCTCTCTATGGTTGGGCAGAATACCAGGCAGGCACCTTGACTGGAAACAGCAATTACACACCCTACTGTCAGGGAACCCCAGCTAGGTTAGACAAATGCCCAGGCTGGGTTAGAGGATGGCCCACGCCTGGGCTAAAGTGTGCGCCCAAACTGGGCTCTCAATGCAGAAGTGGATTTTGTCAGAGAAGCTGTTAAAGGGATACTGAACCCAAATTTTTTCTTTCGTAATTCAGATAGAGTATGCAATTTTAAGCAACTTTCTAATTTACTCCTATTATCATTTTTTCTTCATTCTCTTGCTATCTTTATTTGAAAAAGAAGGCATCTAAGCTAAGGAGCCAGCCAATTTTGGTTCAGGACCCTGGATTGCACTTGTTTATTGGTGGGTGAAATTATCCACCAATCAGCAAGAACAACTCAGGTTGTTCACCAAAAATGGGCTGGCATCTAAACTTACATTCTTGCTTTTCAAATAAAGATAAAAAGGGAATTAAGACAATTTGATAATAGGAGTAAATTAGAAAGTTGCTTCAATTTGCATGCTCTATCTGAATCCCGAAGGAAAAAAATTTGGATTCAGTATCCCTTTAATGGTTTGCTTTGACCTTTAAAGGGACATGAAATCCAAAGTTTTTCTTCCATGATTCAGATAGAGAATATAATTTAAAAAAAAAGTTTCCAATTTACTTCTATTATCAAAAGTGCTTAATTCTCATATTATTCCTTGTTGAAGAGATATCTAGCTAGGTAGCATCCACATGTCTGGAGCCCTACACAACAGGAAATAGTGCTGCCATCAAGTGCTCTTGCTAATGTATAACATTGTTGCAAAACTGCTGCCATATAGTGCTCCAGACATATGCACGCTCCTGAAATTACCATCCTGCTTTTCAACAAAGGATAACAAGAAAACAAAGAAAATTAGATAATAGAAGTAAATTGGAAAGTTGTTTAAAATTTAATTGTATTTTTTTTTTTATGAAGAAGCTCTCTCAAAAATGTCTTGGAATCAATGCTTTGAGTAAAAAAATTATTATTGTCATTCTTTGTTTCTGGATTAATATAGACACATTAATGATACAAACACAATTCCTCCAGTAACTGATAGGGATTTGAAATGAGTCAGCCATGTCTTGGTTCTTCCTTTTGAGCAAACCATTTTTACTGGCAATTACTTCAGCTAGAAGAGTCCCAGAGATGCCGACCCTACTGTAAGAGGAACCCTACTCATTTCTTTTAAGATGAAGTTTAGATGTAGGGTTGTCTATTACCCATAGGTAGCAGAATCTCATAGCTTAAATTCTGCAAGACAACAATGTGGTCAACATTGCATTTGTTCATCAAGTACTATAAACTAGCTGTTTTAGTATCAAGATTTATGTGCAAGTTACATTCCATTACTGTGAACTAGCTTTCTATCACCTAGATTACAAGTTGTGCGCTAAACCGGGTGCGTAAAGAGTGCCAAAAAATGAGAGTTATCGCACTTTCCATATCATTGCCATTACAAGTTACACAAAAACCTCCTTGTTCTGTGCGGTATGGTGCAATAAGCGCCATACCGCACAAAAGCCCATGGCTAAGTTTACGTGCTCGTGAACGCTTTCCCCCATAGACATCAATGAGGAGAAAGTGTTAGAAAAAACTAATGGCGATCGCCGTAACGCAACCCCATTGATGTCTATGTGGAAAAGAAAGTTATGTTTAAACCTTACACCCTAACATAAACCCCTAGTCTAAATATAACCCTAATCCGCAGCTACCCGACATCGCTTACACTAAATAAAATGATTAACCCCTAAACTGCTGGCCTCCCACATTGTGACTACTATAATAAACCATTGAACCCCTAAACCGCCGGCCCCAAACATTGCAACTACTATAATAAACCTATTAACCCCTAAACTGCTGGCCCCCCACATCGGTACTAATAAACTTAACCTATTAACCCCTAAACCGCCGCCCCCACATCGCAACAAACTAAATTAAACTTTTAACCCCTAAACTTTACACCCCCCTAATTTTAAATTAAACTTATAATATAACTATCTTTTAAATAAATACAAACTTACCTGTGAAATAAAAAAAAAAACTAAGTTTAAACTATAAATTAAACTAACATTACTATTTTAAATAAATAAAATAAACCAAAAATAAAAAAAACTAACATTACAATATTAAATAATCCTAACATTACGAAAAAAATAAAAAATCCTAACATTACAAAAAACAATAAACACTAACATTACGAAAAATAAAAAAATTGAAGCTTACAAAAAATAATAAACTAAATTATCCAAAATAATAAAAATTGCACCTAATCTAATAGTCCTATAAAGTTAAAAAAGCCCCCAAAAATAAAAACACCCCCTAACCTAACAATAAACTACCAATTGCCCTTAAGAGGGCCTTTTGTAGGGCATTGCTCTGAAGCAATCAGCTCTTTTACCAACAAAAAATTACAAAGTCCCCCCAACAGTAAAACCCCCCACCCAACCAACCCCCCAAAATAAAAAATCTAAGTATTAAAAAAACCTAAGCTACCCATTGCCCCTAAATGGGCATTTGTATGGGCATTTCCCTTAAAAGGACATTCAGCTCTTTTACTGCCCATCCCTAATCTTTAAAAAAAAAACACCCCAATAAAAACAACAAAAAAACTAACACTAACCCCAGGAAATCTACTCACGGTTCCTAAAGTCCAGACATCCATCTTCATCCAGGTGGCGAGAAGTCTTCATCCAGGCGGCACCATCTTGATCCATCGTAAGGGCATCTTCTATTAGACATGTGCGTTTCGTTTCATTCCAAATTTAAATTCGGACGAATTTGTCAAATTCGGAGATTCGGATTAATTCGAATTTCCGAATTATCGTAGCACCGAATCTAACGAATAAATCCGAATTAGTTCGGATTTATTCGTAACATTCGGATCGCCATGGACTAATCACAATTACACTAGTATTGTACTGTATATTAGGTTATATCACTCAGCTATGGGTTACACCTAATATTACAGTACATAATACTAGTCTAATACACAGCACATCCCACCTAACACGTACCGAACTTCCGAATTTACAAATCGAATCCGAACCGAATATATCCGAATACATCCGAATGTATTCAAATTCGAATGAATCCGAACGAATCTGAAACGAATGCATTAGAATGTATCCGAATTCAAATCGATCCGAAAACGAAATTCGAAAACATCCGAATTGATCCGAAACAAACCGAAACAAATTTTTTCCACTCCACCTACCCCACCCTTATTTATTTCTTTTTTTTTTTTCTCTCCCTTTCCTCTCCCCTTCTCCTCTTTATCCCTATCCAGTGTATCTCTCTCCTTTATCTCCACTCAGAGATATCTTACCATTTGAAGATCTTCAGATATTGAAATACCTACCAAGTTTATTACTATTTGTTAAATTGTGTCTGTTCATCGCAAGTTAATCTTGAAATATCTTCATTCATACATATGTTTTATGTTATTATTCTGTCATAACTGTATGCTATTATTGGTCATAAGTATTGTTTTCCTGTTTGTAGCAAAGGACATTGGATCTTGATGGGCCTTGTGAGGTTCAGGTCTCTATTGCTGTGTAACATGGACTAATTTGAGGTCACCTCATTATTCTAAAAGCTTTCTTGGATGTTGTTATTGATCACATAGCTATGATGTGTAATGTATTTTATTATGACTGTATTACATATGTCCTAATAAAAAAAAATTATAAAAAAAAATCAGCCAATAGGATTTCAGTAGCTCTCATCCTATTGAATTCTAGACACCTGTCAACGCTAGTGTTACACCTAATTAAAATGTTTATTGATGTTTATCAATTATAATTTATTGTGCAGCTTATGCTATAATACTTTACCTACTTGTGTAGATCACTTTTTATACTACCATTAACCAACAATATCCTAGCATTTGACCCTTTGATTTGTCAAATTCCCAGCCCCCACCCCAATACAGCAGTTAACACCCCACTACAATATCAAATTTACTTTATTTGGTCAATTCTGACCGCAGCCTTTTTTATTAAATATTTCAATATTACAAATATAAATATAACTGTTAACTGTAAACCTCAACTTAACTTATTCAAAATTAACCAAATAAATAACAGATCAGCGATGCTAGCCTGACTTCCCATATCATCTTCTCTTCTTTCTTTTTAATTGACCAAGCCTTGCTGTAATGTAACTGGACATAGCAAAACACTAAGTCCGTAAATCTCTTTAAACCTATAAAGCTCCATGGAAACCTGTGCCCAAGGAGCTAACTAACCAGCTCTCCGATCCCTTGGGGTGGTTAACCCACACCTCTGGCCATGGTCCACTTATGGAACTCAAGAGGACTAGCAACCCCGTCAGCTGTGACAATAAAAATCCCAATAGCAAATAGGGGGCGGGAGGGACAAGCCTTTGCTGCTGTTTTCTTTTTTTAACTACTGGCGCCAAACCAGATGAGCAATGTATTAAATACCCCTCGCCTCTGTGACACTCACCAGTACTGGGGCCTCTATTCTACCACCGCGTCAAAGGCCCCCTTCCTCTAATTTCTATGTCCTGGGGCTATCTAGAGCATGATCTCTTGTTATAATACTACTTTTACATTAAAATATGATTCATTGCTGTCATTGCCTTTATTTAGTAGAGAGATATTGAGTTTTCACTCTATGTTTCCCAATATGCTATCATAGCTATGCACTATTTTATATTCAATTACATTTTGATAATAATCCCATATGTAAAATACAATAAACAGGAGTGCCTAAGTGTCAAGACTACAGCTGTGAATAGTCATTAATATTTTTTTTGCAAAGTTGCCTTGCTTTGTTTTTTCAGAATATTTCTCCCCAATTTACATAACAAAATTACACTACCACCTACTCAGAGAGGGCTAACTAAAACACCTACTTATATTACTTGGGAACCCCTATAAATGTGTGATAAATATACAGTATAAGAAAATTTAAAGGGACAGTCTACACCAGACTTGTTATTGTTTAAAAAGATAGATAATGCCTTTACTACCCATTCACTAGCTTTGCACAACCAACATTGTTATATTAATATACTTTAAAACATTTAAACCTCTAAATGTCTGCCTGTTTCTAAGCCATTACAGACAACTTCTTATCACATGCTTTTTTATTAGCTTTTCACAACAAGAGACTTCTAATTCACGTGTGTCATATAGATAACATTGTGCTCTCTCCCGTGGAATTGTTCATGACACTGCACTAATTGGCTAAATGAAAGTCAATGGATAAAAAATATCCATGTGATAAAGGGGGCTGTCAGAAGAGGCTTAGATATAAGGTAATCACAGAGGTAAAAAGTATATTAATATAACCATGTTGGCTGTGCAAAACTGGGGAATGGGTAATAAAGGGATTATCTACCTTTTTAAACAATAACATTTTTGGAGTAGGCTGTCCCTTTAAGTCAATCTCCACCATACCCCTAAATTGATAACCCACCCTTTCCACTAAAGTCTACCTTAGACAGCTTGTCTGAGAACAAAATCCACTGTGTTATCCCTTGTCATGCTGTCCTACATTATGGGAAACTGAAACCCGTGCAGACCTGTTAGACACTGTAGTCCATATTGTTGACCACTGGTATAAATACCTCCAAACCATTTTTTTTCAAAATCCATATAAAAGTGCACAAAAATGAGGGGTTCAGTATAGGGGCTCAGTATATACTCACTCCTCCTACAGACCCTTAGCTCTTGTGGCCTCTGTGATACTGCTCTTTCTTAGATTCACTCATCTTTCTTACAGGTCTTTTTCTGTGTCATTTTCTGGTGACTCCTCCTCTCCAATGCATCTGTCTGTTGGAGTACCTCAAGGATCTGTTCTGGGTCCTCTACTCTTCTCCATTTATACTTCTTCACTGGGTAAACTCATCAACAGTTATGGCTTCAAATATCCCCTCTATGCTGATGACACCCAGATCTACCTCTCCACATCCGCTATCTCTCCCTCTGTCATTTCTCATTTCAGCAACTGCTTATCTGGTATTTCTTCCTGGATGGCCGCTCACTACCTAAAGATTAACAGCTCCTTCTAATCCCCCCCTCAAGCTCTACGCCTACTTCTGACTTTTCTATCTCTGTCAACGGCAACACCATCTCCTCATCACCCCAAGTCCGCTGCCTCAGAGTTACACTTGACTCAAATCTATACTTCATCCCCCACATCCAATTGCTTTCTTCATCCTGCCGCAACCACCTACGCAATATTTCCAGGATTTGCCCTTTTCTGAGCGCTAACACCACAAAGCAAATAATCCACTCCCTTGTTATTTTCCAACTTGACTACTGCAATAACCTACTTACTGGCCTTCCTTTTTCCCGCCTCTCCCCCTTTAATCCATCCTAAATGCCAGGCTAATCCACCTTTCCGGTCATTCTGTATCTGCTGCACCTCTCTGCGAGTCCCTTCATTGGCACCCCATTCACAGCAGAATTAAATTAAAAATTCTCACCCTTACATACAAAGCTCTCACCACCGCTGCTCCCGAGTCCCCACTACCTATCCTCTCTAATCCTAATTAACAGGTATACTCCAGCCCGCCCACTAAGATCCAATAATGACCTGCTCCTTGCATCTGCAACTATCACCTCTTTTCATGCTAGGCTGCAGGACTTCTGCCATGCAGCAACTACCCTCTGGACCACTCTCCCTCGTACTGTCAGGCTTTCCCCTAATCTTTCTTCTTTTAAATGAAGACTTTTTTGTTCAGAGAAGCCTACCACCCAACTCAATAATAAATTAATTTCACTTACCTAACATTTCCCTCATCTAACGCTGCATTAACATCTTTCTCAATCTTGCAGTCCTCACCTCCTGTTTCTCAACCTCCTACCCTTCTACATTGTAAGTTCCCACGGGAATAGGGCTCTCAATTCCTATTGTAAGTGTTTGTAAAATGTTGTCTTGTATCTTACAAGTTTTATATTATTGTTTTATTTAAATGAATTATACCCATGGACAGCACTGCGGAATATGTTGACGCTTTATAAATAAAGTATAATAATAATAATAATAATATACAAATTTGCTCCTCATTTGCAATGTGTTTCTCAGTTTGCAACCCATTTTATCAGACATAATATAATATAAAAACGCTACCTAAAACAACCCGCTACCAATCAGATGATACCTAATTAACAGATACAGCTGCATGAATACAAGTGGTTCCCTTTTTAAACATATTTTTTTTAGAAAATTAAAGATATATCCAATGGTTCATCAAATTTGGCTCAAAAAATATATATAAATAGATTTATATTAAATATTGAGCGAAGGATCCATACCTAATATACAAAGTGCCCAGAGTTTAAAATAATCATCCACAACTTTTGTACTCAACAGAAATCCGTCCAGTTTCTTATAGGTCATATAATTACTCACCTCATATACAACATATCTCTTATTGATGGTGAATCTTTATCAATCCTAGATTTACATACTAATCAGAAGTATCATTGCAAAAATAACAATAAACACGGGAAGCTTAACTACCTATTTGTTAAATCAAGTCAAGTGACTAAAACAGCCATTTGATAGTCTGGACATATAGATACCCCTTAGGTGCAAAAACTGTCAATAAGAGGTCCCGCCCCCCGTATGATGTTTGATTTTATACAGGGAAATAAACAAATATCATACATACTTAATGAGGAGGAACTGCAGTAACAAATTACCAAAAAGTATGGTTTGCAGACCTTTAAACAGATGAGTAAATCTACTTCCTCAGTGTGGACAATGGAATTAATGAACATAAACTTTTTATGCCGGTGGTATGTTACACCAGTTAGACTGGGGCAGATGTTCCTGAGGGCTTTAACTAATTGCTGGAGGGGTTGTATAGAAAAAGTCACAGAATTTCATATTTAGTGGAAATGCCCAATAGCTCAACCTTTTTGGTCCAGCATCAAAATATAAATGGTAAAGGTCCTCTCACTTCAATTACCTCTGAACCCGCTTATTTTTCTTTTTAACAAATTCCTTAAAGTGCTTATTAAAGGGACAGTCTACAATAGAATTTGTGTTTTAAAAGATAGATAATTCCTTTATTACCCATTCCCCAGTTTTGCATTACCAACAGTTATATTAATATACTTTTTACCTCTGTGATTACCTTGTATCTAAGCATCATCTGACAGCCCCATGATCTCATGAATATTTATTTATTATCTATTGACTTGCATTTAGTACTGTGTTGGGCTAAATCTTAAATAACTCCTCAGGCGTGAACACATTGTTATCTATATGGCCCACATGAACTAGCAGTATCCTGTTGTGAAAAGCAAATAAAAAAGCATGTGATAGAGGACTGTCTATAGAGCCTTTGAAACAGGCAGAAATTTAGAGGTTTAAATGTTATAAAGTGTATTAATATAACAATGTTGGGTGTGCAAAGCTGGGGAATAGGTAGTTTGGCATTATCTATCTTTTTAAACAATACAAATTCTATTGTAGACTGTCCCTTTAAGACTGATCTTGTTAATTATTAGGACCAATAGTGCAAAGCAATTCCTCACTGTCTCTTGAAAAAAAATGCCACCTTGCCTTCTATCTCCATATATGGAGCGAAAGAGTCTCCTTTGTCTTGAAAATGTAGAAATACCATTACACACAGATTATACGTGCAGATGATTATTATTCTATGTATTTTCTTTGGGATAATTTTATATCAAAAGTGGTGTAAAGGCTTTATATGGTTCTTTTATCGTTTTTGTCTCTTGCTGTCATTCTGTGACCTGATAATCTATGTTATTATCCAATCTTTAACAATTTATAGATGGAGTGTATCTCAAGACTGGTATTTTGACAAATCAAACTGTAATCTGAAAACAGTTATGATATCGCGATTTCTGTATTTCAATATGCTCAATAAAAATGAATGAAAAAAATTAAACTTCCCTCTAGAATAGGGAGTATATATATATATATATATATATATATATATATATATATATATATATATATATTGTTATTGTTATTGTTATTATTATTATTTATTTATTTGTATTCATTCATTTATTTTTTTAAGAAACATTATAAATAAATTGTAATTACTTAAATTTTCTTAGGAATAATTTTTGCAATATTTCTCAACCTAAAACGAGACACACAAATTTAGAAGAGGGAAGGCTGGAACATAGTTAATTGTTTGGCAGGATATCTTGAAGGATCTGCAGTCGCCACCTGCTATGCATCATTGCTCAGTAGGATTTAAGATTGCACAAGAGCTCTCATGTGCATTCCTTAACCCTGCTCTTGTACAACTAATCCATTGAGTGCAGGGCCTGTCAATCACCCCAATTGTGTGAATTTGGGGTAATTTATCTCAGCTCCCTCTGAGGTGACTTAGAGGAAAAGAAGCATTCACAAGATCTCTGAAGCTGCAAATGCAACTTAATAAATGTTACCAAAGGACGAGGTATGTTAGTAGAAGGTGTTAAAACATAGGCTTGTATTATTTGGGGCCTAGGGTTGCCAGGTGTCCAGAATTCAACCAGACATTCCAGTATTTTAGCAGGCTGTACAGTAAAACCTTCACAGTCCATTAGTGTTAAATGTATAATGCCTCAATGCATTACAAATATGGAGCAGGAAAAAAGTCACTGGCAGTCAAGGTGGTAAAATCTCTACTGTTTATGGGCCAGATTACAAGTGGAGCCCAAACGTTTGTGCGTGAGTGATACAGAGTTTATGGCAGGTGTTTGCACTCATAAGGCTTACCCCTGGTATTATGATTTGAAAGTAAACGCGATCGATTGAGCACAATCGTGATTTACGCTAGAATGATTACTGTGTTCTCAGAGCTCTGTTTAACTGTTTTGCAAAAATAAAAATTGCACAAAACACATAAAAAATACATTACAAATTACACTTATACTTATATTAACACCATCTAGTAAAATGTATTTTAAAAAAAAATATTGCACACAAAAGTTCTAAGTGCTCAAAGATAAGAGGTCTCAGGTGTTAGAAAAAGACAGGCAAAGGGCTTTAACATAGAGATGCATACATGTCTAAAGATGTATATGTGTGTGTGTGTATATAGATAGATAGATAGATAGATAGATAGATAGATAGATACAAATAGAGTCCAGCACTAAAACCAAGCTTATTATCAAACTGCGTGCCAGTCACAATGGAGTATCTGTTTTCCTCCAAATAATACAGTCCACACAAAAGGTTGTGACAGCACCACAATAGTTTCAGGTGAGAATTTCTTTATTCATTCAGAGGATACAAGACCTCAAACAGGTGCTTTTGTATGGACTATATATATATATGTACATATATATTTATATGTGTGTATATATGTATTTAAAGACAAATATACACAATACATATAGACACATAAATACTTATGTAAACATATATAGACATACTGTATATATAAGTGCATTGGAGCTCTTTGCAGTTAAAGGGACACTGAACCCAAATGGTTTCTTTCATGATTCAGATAGAGCGTGCAATTTTAAGCAACTTTCTAATTTACTCCTATTATAAATTTTTCTTCAGTCTCTTGCTATCTTTATTTGAAAAAGAAGGCATCTAAGCTAAGGAGTCAGACAATTTTTGGTTCAGAACCGTGGACAGCACTTCTTTATTGGTGGGTGAATTTATCCACCAATCAGCAAGAACAACCAAGGTAGTTTACCAAAAATGGGCCAGCATCTAAACTTACATTCTTCCTTTTCAAATAAAGACACCAAGAGAATAAAGAAAATTTGATAATAGGAGTAAATTAGACATTTTCTTAAAATTGCCTGCTCTATCTGAATCATGAAAGAAAAAAATTGGGTTCAGTGTCCCTTTAAGTAGATGAAAACATGAAAAAACATATTTATGCAATATTAGTTTTAAATAAGTTTTTAACTATTTATTTACTGTAAATATTTCACATTCCAATGTTCTGTACATAGTAGAATATGTTATTTGTATTTATAAATAAATATTCCTATATATATATCTGCACCTATAATTAATAATCTATTTTACCAAAATACCATCAGATATATGTAGAAATATGTATTTCAGAATAAATAGAACGTATTCTTCTATGTGCAGAACATTGGAATGTGAAATATTCACATTTTCATGTCGGGTTAGCGCACACAAGGATATGTGATTAGGTTTGCGCGTGAGTTGTTTTTTTTTTTCTCCATTGACTTCTATGGGGGAATAAGGGAACGAGCACGCGATATTCTAAATTCGGTTTATGGCGCTTGTCGGGATTGCATGCGAGTGAAAACAGTTTACTTTCAACTCATTTCAAACTGACTCGGGCAAAAATATTACTTCTAGCACAGTTAAAGGGACACTGAATCCAATTTTTTTCTTTCGTGATTCAGATAGAGCATGCAATTTTAAGCAACTTTCTTTTTACTCCTATTATCAATTTTTCTTATTCTCTTGCTATCTTTATTTGAAAAAAAAAATTTAGTTCAGTACTCTGGATGGCACTTAGCGCTCTAATTGTAATCTGGCCCTATACGTCTGCAAGACTGGGAATAAAAAGCAGCACTGGAAATATTTTAAAACAAGCTCTCTTGGGGATTACTGGGATAGTTCTTCCCCCAACATTTATTTCAGAATTAAATTATATTAGTTTGTAATAACAAAATGCCAGATTGTTGTTATATAGGCACACTACAAGCCAGTTTCATCCATAACTCCCTTTCACTGTGTGAAAATGATTATCCATAGTGTGATCTAGAGAAACTGTGTGTCACTCTGTCTGACAGTGTGACTTGACTAAACAAGAGAAACCCTTCAAATAAGGGTTACTAAATGGCACATGGTCTAGGAAATACAACTTACAGGAAAATACTTTGTGACCTTAATATGTATATTTAAAAGGAGAAAAGAAGAGAGCTGATAAAGCTGCCACACTTCACCAGCAGCACCACCCCCTTAAATTGTAGCTGAACAGCTTTAGCTGCTGCAGCGCACCGGGAAATCTCTTGGTGTCCTGGTAGGCCAATCCAGCCAGGTATGTATGTTACTGGCAACCAACTAGGTACAATTATTGCTAAGCATGTTAATGTCAGCCTAGGGGTAAAATTACTGCCTGGCTTTGAAAAATATACATGTTAGGATCAAAAGTGGGGTCTAAAGTAGAGCTTTGGTGGGGGGCTATTGTGTGACCCCATAGACCATTGGGCCCAGTCAACTACAGATTGTCTAGTATTTTTAAGGAGGACAGCTGGCAACCCTAGAGGGGCCTCCAAAGCATCATCTGCTCCTGGAATTTAACATTAGCAAAAGCATAAAAATCTTAAGGTGTTTACTCTCCCTTTAAGAACAGTGCTTCTTACCTTCTGGTTACAGGTTCACATAACCAAGCCTGCACCAAAACAGCCCCAGAGCTACTTATGCAGCTTTAACATACTGTGGGCCAGATTATAAGTGGAGCGCTAAATACAACTCGCATGCTAGTGATATTAGCACTCCACTTTGTAATACCAGCGCACGATACAAGTTAAGGACAATGTGAACCCGAGCTCTCGTTCGCATTGCTGGGAAGCATTGCCCTCACGAGGGCACGCTTCCATAGGCTCCTATGGGAGCCTCGTTCTGATGCCGTCACAGAAATCATAGAGGTCATAGTAGCAATAACTAGCCACTTGTAATGGCTGGTTAATTATTGCGCTCTCTCAAATTTGCCGGTTTGTGAGAGTGCAATAATTTAGCGCTCCACTTGTAATCTAGACCTGTTTGTTTGTTTCTCACCACTCATTTTATATAATAGTTAGATAACCTCAGTGCTTTTTTTGTATATATAAAAAAAAAGGTGCCGGTAGTCATTGATTATTGATTGATACATTGTTCTCAGTAACTTTGAGAAAAACAAAGGGACAACGTTATTTACAATTCTTGATACATTACAAATATGACCTGTCATGAGATGGTGCAGTACTCAGTACTGGTGAGTACCACAACACAAAAAAGCCCTGGGTAACCTGATATTCTATTTCAGTAACTGAGCTTGCCTCTTTTTTTTTAAATAACTGTATGTAGAATGCAGAATTCAGAATTTAGTTTTGCTTACTGTTTATTTTTTCCCCATTTCTGCTGATAATTATTGTAAACAATCAATATCTTTAATTGAATGGTTATAGCAGGTGCCTATTCTTTTGTGCTGCTTCCCATGTAAATAACACATAATAATAAAATAAACAACAACTAACTCTGCATGTACCAGCCTAATAACACATCTGAAATCACTGTGGGAGTGGTTAAAATCTTCATGTGTAAGTTATTTGTCAGTACCTCCTGTGAGTAATACATTCCCGTAAGCTTTAGGAATGACTGGACTTCCCTGGGGCTCAATATTAATGGATGTGTGAGCATTTCCTTTAGTAGCCTACACTGTTACTGTAATGTAAACTTACAAAATGTGTTCCAAGAAAGCATAAAGTGAACTAATGTTAGTGTCATGTCTGAGAAAAAGAAATTGGTGACTTGTGTAGAAAATATTTTGGGAACTTACTTTGAAAAGTCTTTAATTATTTTTTTTTATTATTTGTACCAGGGAGTTTGTAAAGTTAAATGATTACTAGTCTTGTGTACTGCTATATGTTAGGAAGTGTAGTTGTGAGTGCAAACCTGTGTGACTTGCAGGGGACTATAAGAGGGACATTCATATACAGGAACTCCTTTAATTTATTTCGACATTTTACTTCTTTTCTATAACTGTATTATATGTAAACAGGAATGGTATTGTTTACCATTTAAATGGCGAATGTACGGTAACATTTTCTCCCTCTTAACCTGCACCCATACTAAAAATTTCGGCTCTGCAGTAATGGCTATAGTAAAACTATGTAAACAAAAGGCCTCTACCTAACAGCAGGGGGTGAGAGAGAGAGAGAGAGAGAGAGAGAGAGAGAGAGAGAGAGAGATAGCTCATCTGTTTTCCTGATTCAACATTAATGCAATTAACTCTTACCTGCTGCTTGCTTGTGTACACTGTCCCTTTAATTCCCTTTTCTCTACTTTTTTTATTTTTTCACTATTTTGACATTCTACTTCTACAATTCTATAATTGTATTGTATGTAAACAAGAATGGAATTGTTTATGTTTAGCCGCTCAATTCACAATTTTCCTCCTTTTTCCTTTTTTCATTCCTCTACCTCTGCTGAGTCCCAGTTTGTAATGATAACAAACTGACATTGAAAATCTTGTATCATTTTGTTGTATTTAAACCTGTTTTGAAGACATTATGTTATATATATTTGTGTTTATCTTGTGGTGTTGGAATCCTTTATTAAAGGGACAGTCAACATCAAAAATGTTATTGTTTAAAAAGATAGATAATCCCATTATTACCCATTCCCCAGATTTGCATAACCAACACTGTTATATTAATACACTTTTTACCTCTGTAATTACCTTGTATCTTAGCCTCTGCAGACTGCCCCCTTTTCTCAGTTCTTTTGACAGACTTGCATTTTAGCCAATCAGCGATTACTCATAAATAACTCCACAGGAGTGAGCATAGTGGTATCTATATGACACACACGAATTAACACCCTCTAGATGTAAAAAGCTGTCAAAATGCACTGAGCTAAGAGGCGGCCTACCTAAGTTTAGCCTTCAACAAAGAATACCAAGAGAACAAAGCAAATTTGATGATAAAAGTAAATTGGAAAGTTGTTTAAAATGACATGCCCAATTTGAATCATGAAAGTTTAATTTGGACTTTACTGTCCCTTTAATAAATATAATTAACCCCTTAACAACGAACTCCATACCTGGGCTGGGCTGGGGTATTGCTGGTCTTCTTCTACATGCCTCAGCAGTAAGACAGAGCAGAAATAGTACTAATGAAGCAAACCCAGGCAAGCAGTCGCAGGGACAGGGTGTCACTGTGATCATATGTCTGTCAGTGCCCACATTACATGAGAGAAAAACCTTCTAACCTTAAAAGGATATAAAACTGAAATGCGCGTAAATCCATTTCAGTTTTGAAAAGAAACCTTTTTTTCTAATGAATTAGCAAATTAGCAAATTGATTCTAGTAAAAGTTGTTTCAGTGATAACTTTGTGCACAGAACATATTCACATATGCCCCAACCACCCTCATTTAATCAATGTGCCTATCATGCTATCCATGACATGATGCTTTGGGAACATTGAGGCACATGCGATATCAATATAAGCCTAATGCACAGTAAATGTTATCACCAAAACAGTGATAAATGTTAATAGAAGTATTTTGCTAATATATGTGTTTTAAATGCTTTTATTAAACTTGACTTAACTTGATTTAAATGTTAATTTTGAGGTTTATGCTTTCTTGTTTTACTTAAAGGGACATGACACCCACATTTTTTCTTTTATGATTTAGAAAGAGAATGCCATTTTAAACATCTTTCTAATTTACTTATATTATCTAATTTGTTTTATTCTCTTGATATTCTCTGCTGAAAAGCATATCTAGATATGCTCAGTAGCTGCTAATTGGTTGCTGCACATAGAAGCCTTGTGTGATTGGCTCACCATGTGCATTGCTTTTTCTTAAACTAAGGATATCTAAAAAATGAAGCAAAATAAATAATGGAAGTAAATTGTAATGTGGTTTAAATTTCTATTCTCTATCTGAATCATGAAAGAAAGATTTTGGGTTTAGTGGCCCTTTAAAGGGTCACATTGCAGACAAAATGGAGTGCAAGGAAGTTAAAAGTGGCAGCAATCATTTGAATATATATATATATATATATATATATATATATATATATATATATATATATATATATATAAAATAGAATAGTTTGTGTAAATCTGTTGTCTGTGATCAACCAATAACTTTATACAGATAATAATTAGAAAATTATATATCTAATTATTATTATATGTATAAAACACCAAGATTAATATAAAATGGTTTTAATTTTTATATATTTTTTAATTGCAGTCATAAGTAGCGGTGAAGAGTGTAAATTACATGCTGAAAGAGGGGGGAGATAAATTCTTCTCTGAAGAGCTTACACTTAAGAGATTATAGGTAAATGAGACAGAAGGTATAGCTACCTGGAGAATAGTTTATGGATTATCAAGGGAAGTATGAACCAGCTGTTTCAAAAATAATTCTGTTTGTTTTGACAATATATCTTTCTTAAAGGGACAATGTAGTCAATTAATCATTTAGAAATATGTTTGGCCTGCAAACTAGTTAAGTAAAAGCTGTTAAAATATAAATTTAAACAAATGACAGAATTCCTGGTGTACTTCATACAGGTTAAATTCTGACATGAAGATTTATTTAGGACAGAAACGTGATTAAAAAACATTATTTTGAGTACTATGTACACCCACAGAGAGGAGGGAGGATTGGGAGTTCCCAATATCCTCCTATATAAGCAGGCTACTTCATTAAATCGTATAATTGACTGGTGTAGACAAGGGGAGACTTCGTACAAGAGATGTGTTCATTTGGAGACACAACTATTAGATACTTCCCATTTGGGTAGCATGTGCTGGGCCCCACAAAAACCTCCATGGGAGTTGCTAGATACTTATCCGATTTTAAAAGAAATATGGTCAGACTGGACATTAATGCCAAGCATATTCCATTTAATTACCTCAAAGTACTCACCATTAACGATTCTACACCCCAATAGGGAGTTCCCTGCAAATTTGCAGAGGACGTCAGTCACTAGAGCCACATTACCCTCTTTAACAAAATATTTACCCATATAACTACTATCGACACAAGGCCAATTGGCCTCAAGAGATACATTGTTAGAAAGGGAACTGACTCCATTCGGCTCTTGGCTGTACTACCACCAAGTAAGACACTTCCTGACTACTCATAAGTCAAACAAAGATATGTTAAGACAATTTACAGTGTTCGAATCACTTTGTACTTCGTTGCTACATCCAAAAAAAGTTATCTCATTGATGTATCGATGCCTTCTTAAATCGCACTACCCTTCATTGCCAAATTATACTCTTAAATGGGAAAAGGAAATTAATTTAACCATCTCCACTAAACAATGGTCCTCATGGTTCAAGACCACAGCCAAATCTGCTCACTCTGCAGCAGGTTTAGAAACTAATTTAAAGGTTATTACTAGATGGTATTTAACCCCTAGCAAGTTAAAACATATGTTCAGAAATGCTAGTGATGTTGCTGGAGAGGTTGCGGCCGAGCAGGTACTATGTATCATATTTGGTGGGATTGTGAGGTGATAAATCTCTTTTGGGCTCAAATTCATTCACTAGCATGTCACATTACAGGTGTCCAATTTGAACTCTCCCCAGAAACAATTTTATTCAAGGCTTTACCTGATATTCCATGTAAAATCAGAAGACACCTATACCAAATCTTGTTAAATGCGGCCAAGAGGCTCATTCCTACACTTTGGAAAAGTCCCCTGATGCCTACTATCCCCCAATGGATTGACCTAGTAAAAAATACTTTGATTCTGGAGAGATACTATTATTTTAAGATTGGCCGTATGGATTTCTTTCAGGATATGATGTTCTTATGGGAACAATACATTTATAATAAATAGAGAACTTTATGGCCAATTAATGCTAACTTATTGTGAAGAGAGCCCCAGACCCTTTCTTCCCTGAGTAGACTCTGATAGAATGTCAATTCTCGAGCTTATACTGTTTTAATACTGTTCATTGTGAGATGTTTGTATTGCAAATCCCTGAATGTTTTGTTTTGTTGTTGTTTGTTTCTACTCTATTTCTGTTGGAATAACCACACAGCCTTCGTTTGGATCATAGAGAGACTTTGTTTTTCTTCAGGATACAACTCGACTCATCATAATTGGACTATTTCTTTATAGATATGTGTTGGTCTTGTATGTGATATGAAGCAAATGGCTGTGTCTCTACTTTTCCTGTTAACCTAACGTATATGATGTAACGTGTTTTTGGAAAATAAAGAAACAAGATATAAAACAACAAAAAAACATTATTTTGATATGCTATTTTCTAGATTAGTCAAAGAAAAAGAACGGCTACAATATTCATTTAAGTAAAATTTTGGGCAAGACCATCTAGATCGTTTACCCATCTGTAAATGAAATATATTAGGTTCAGACTGTGATTTTTTGTTGTGTATACAAATATATATAAGTCAAAATTTATACCATTTAATCATTAGAAGATCAATCTAAGCTACGGTGATTCTACACTGTCCTCTCACTGATCATTCCTGGTTTTCTAATTATGTTCTCTAGCTTAGCCTCTCTCTCTATCTCAATATCCCCACTCTACCATCAGCTTTCTCTGTCCCCTTGTTCCTCTGGCTCACTTGCTTCTATTAACTATAATAAAGAATATATATGTAGGTGTCAATCCCTAAAAAAAAATAAGTGTGGGAACTCCCCAAGATCCTGCACCCCAAGTTAACAAAAAAGGTGCCGGTACTCATTTAATTGATTGATATATTGTGCTCAGTAAAAAAGTAAAGGGACAAAGTTATTTACAATGCTTGATATATTATGCAACCCTCTCTTGTGAAAACTAGAGTATTTACATGATAAGTACATATATTACCTGTTATGAGATGACAGAGGTGGTGGTACTCAGTACCGGTGAGTGCCACCACAAAAAAAGCCCTGTATATATATATATATATATATATATATATACAGTGGGGCAAAAAAGTATTTAGTCAGCCACCAATTGTGCAAGTTCTCCCACTTAAGAAGATGAGAGAGGCCTATAATTTTCATCATAGGTATACCTCAACTATGAGAGACAAAATGTGGAAACAAATCCAGACAATCACATTGTCTGATTTGGAAATAATTTATTTGCAAATTATGGTGGAAAATAAGTATTTGGTCAATATCAAAAGTTCATCTCAATACTTTGTTATATATCCTTTGTTGGCAATGACAGAGGTCAAACGTTTTCTGTTAGTCTTCACAAGGTTGTCACACATTGTTGCTGGTATGTTGGCTCATTCCTGCATGCAGATCTCCTCTAGAGCAGTGATGTTTTGGGGCTGTCGCTGGGCAACATGGATTTTCAACTCCCTCCAAAGGTTTTCTATGGGTTTGAGATCTGGAGACTGGCTAGGCCACTCCAGGACCTTGAAATGCTTCTTACGAAGCCACTCCTTTCATTGCCCGGGCGGTGTGTTTGGGATCATTGTCATGCTGAAAGACCCAGCCACGTTTCATCTTCAATGCCCTTGCTGATGGAAGGAGGTTTGCACTCAAAATCTCACTATACATGGCCCCATTCATTCTTTCATGTACACGTATGAGTCGTCCTGTTCCCTTTGAAGAGAAACAGCCCCAAAGCATGATGTTGCCACCCCCATGCTTCACAGTAGGTATGGTGTTCTTTGGTTGCAACTCAGCATTCTCTCTCCTCCAAACACGACGAGTTGTGTTTCTACCAAACAGTTCTACTTTGGTTTCATATGACCATATGACATTCTCCCAATCCACTTCTGGATCATCCAAATGCTCTCTAGCATACTTCAGACGGGCCCGGACATGTACTGGCTTAAGCAGGGAGACACGTCTGGCACTGATCTGAGTCCCTGGCGGCGTAGTGTGTTACTGATGGTAGCCTTTGTTACGTTGGTCCCAGCTCTCTGCAGGTCATTCACTAGGTCCCCCGTGTGGTTCTGGGATGTTTGCTCACCGTTCTTGTGATCATTTTGACCCCACGGGGTGAGATCTTGCTTGGAGCCCCAGATCGAGGGAGATTATCAGTGGTCTTGTATGTCTTCCATTTTCTAATTATTGCTCCCACAGTTGATTTCTTCACACCAAGCTGCTTGCCTATTGCAGATTCAGTCTTCCCAGCCGGGTGCAGGTTTACAATTTTGTTTCTGGTGTCCTTCGACAGCTTTTTGGTCTTCACCATAGTGGAGTTTGAAGTGTGACTGTTTGAGGTTGTGGACAGGTGTCTTTTATTCTGATAACAAGTTCAAACAGGTGCCATTAATACAGGTAATGAGTGGAGGACAGAGGAGCCTCTTAAAGAAGAAGATACAGGTCGGTGAGAGCCAGAAATCTTGCTTGTTTGTAGGTGACCAAATACTTATTTTCCACCATAATATGCAAATAAATTATTTCCAAATCAGACAATATGATTGTCTGGATTTGTTTCCACATTTTGTCTCTCATAGTTGAGGTATACCTATGATGAAAATTACAGGCCTCTCTCATCTTTTTAAGTGGGAGAACTTGCACAATTGGTGTTTGACTAAATACTTTTTTGCCCCACTGTATATATATATATATTGCTGCACCCTCAAACGTGTCTTATGGTATGCTAAACTCATCTTATGCAGCTGTGATATTCATCCCTACAGTTACCTGTTTTTCTCTTAGCACCATAGAAAGCGGATGGATTTCTTTGAGGAGGGTGATTTGTAACTGAACATTGACTTTCGGTTTGGTCTGGTATCTATTTTTTTTCATTGGCTGTGTTTTCTTTACAATACAAATCCTTGCTTTAATTTATACATTTTATAATGTTCCATTTATTTTATTATGGTTGTCTTCAACTATGAAGAATCAGTAAAGGAGGTTAAGCAAAATATTATTCTCTTGATCTTATTAAATTAAGTCCCAAACCTTGGATAATCTTAATTATACAACATATGGTTGCATTATTAGACCGACTTCAATAGCTTATGTATTTTTTTTCCCAAGAAAGCTTGTTAAAAAGACCAGAAAAGGAGTACCTGAAATGCTGTGCCACTTTTGGTCTACATTAGAAAGTATGCTAAATTCACCCCTGAATTTCTACTCTAAAAAATATTTAGAGTTGTGTGCAAAATAATTTAGTAACAGTTAATTGAAAATGCACTTTTTTGTTTGATTGAAACTATTTATAAAATGTGTTTATATACAGTACAACATTCCCTTTGGAGAGCCAAGCCTTTCTTTTTAGATGCTCTCTTATGTGTCTAAGTTTCAACAGCAGTTCTTGTAGTATTGTGACAGTGCTATCTGATATAAGTGGCCTTAATGTGTTTTATTTTGTCAGCATTATAGTATAATGCAGGCAATTTTTTTCTAATAAGGAAAATGCAGACTTTTCTGTATGCATAGCTCTGCTTAAGTCTAAGAAAATCAAACTTTATTAAAACATATCTCTTTAAAATGGGTTTTCTGGGAAAAAGAGTAAAAAAACTTACTGACATTAGCCATCTGCTCTAGATATGTATTTATCTTATCATTTGCTACCAAGAGCGTATAATTATATATTCCAATGGAACCATAAAACTGAAATGCTTTATTTTTTACAGCCAATAAAAATCCAATCTAAAATTCCATCCAGATTATTGATACTTAATTCTGGACCCAAAAAATAAAGATAACATTTTAAAAAAAATCAAGCATGGAAAGCAATACTCTTTACCATATTAATGTTGGTCGACAGAAGCAGCAATCAATCCAATTGTATGAAATAAGAGTTTCACATATATTCCATTAGATTTGTTGTTTTAGCAATGGTATAATGACCATATATAATTATTTCTCAGCCTCTGTATTAGAATACAACCAGAAAATACATGATATTTGTATGCAACATTAAAAAACAGAAACAAAATATAAAAACAGCTTCTTTAGGATAAAGTGGCAAATATTTGGTGTGACCTCCCCTTACACTTGAGAAATAACAGGAACCTGGCTCTTGTAAACTTAAATGGAATGGAACTCTAATTTAATGTATTTAACTCCTGTATTTGCCCTACTATTTCATGTGAAATTAACTGCTGTGAAAAAGGTTTATTACATCAGTTTTGTGCAAGACATGCTTGAGCATTACATACCCATGTGATATGAGTTTAAGTCATTGGAAGCTTGCTAATATGACCAACTTTCAATCATATCATTCTATTCAAAATGCCAAAGATCACAGAATTTAAAAGACATTAAATCATACTTTTGCATCAGCAAGGCCACTCTCAAAGGGAAATCAGCAAACAAACTGGATACTCAAGATATGATATTCAAGCTGTTATAAAGAAATTTGAAGAAATAGGAGAGGTCAAGGTAAAAAAAAGGACTGGAAGTCCAAGAAAACTTTCAAAATCTGATGAGAAGTTTCTCTGAGTTTCTTCTTTGAGAGACAGGAAGACGTCCAGCAAGGATCTGGCTCAGCATCTGGCAGCTTCATTTGGATGCCAAGTTTAACCTTCTACAGTCCGAAGAAGCTTGATCAGGAATGGTCTTTGTGGAAGGGTAGCAGCCAAGAAACCACTTTTTCAGAAGTGGAGCAGGGTGAAAGGGGCTAAGATATGCTAAACCTCATAAAGATTGGAATGAAGATCAGTGTAAAAGAGTATTATGGAGTGACCAATCCAAGTTCACAAACCGACTGGGTACACACCCTTGCAAAGGTCACAGCCCTGGGGGCTCACCAACACTCACAGACAGATGCACAGCTTTCAGGGACCCAGGTAGTTAACCCCAGAGAAGCCTGGATGCAAAGGCCATAGGGAAAATTAAAAAACTAAATTATTAACACAACACATAGAAAATCTGACACTCTCTTGCAGTGGAAGGGAGGAGAAGACCTTGATGTGGTCCTGGGCCTATCATCATTTGGCCAAATAATGTAACTAACTCTTCCATTTTGCTTTTAATCTAGCTGTGTGCTTGCATGAGAGTGCCAGACTTTCTAAGACAAATAGGATGGTCATCAAACTACTTTAGAAGTAATTTGCAAATCATTAGACATCATCAGGCTTGTAAAGTCATTAGCTAAAGTAAAACATTCTGGGTGATGACTTCAGAATGATTAGCAAACTACCTTACTGATAACTTCACAAGCATGAACCAGTAAATGACTCTACAGTCATCTCAGTTAAATATTTCGGCCTGTGGGCATAATTCAGGGTGGCGTCTGATGACTAGTCTGGAGTCATCGATCACTTCAGAATGACTCAAGGAAGATCATCCTTTTTGACTAGAGTTTCTCTAAAATAATAGAGATAAATAAGGGTGTATTTTTAAAATTGTATCAGTTGTTAAAATATTGGAGAAATAAGTGTAACATTTAAAGGGACATAAAACAGTAAGGGCTAGATTACAAGTGAGGTGCAAACGTTTTAATTGCGCTGATATTACAAGTTGAGTGAAATTGTGGTTGTGCAAGAGATTTACGCTACAATACTTACCTTACTCAGAGCTGTGGTTAACTATTTTTTTGAAACTAAAAAGTTGCACATAACACATCAAAAATACATTACAGGGGGCGTGTCCATGCAGCGATCCGGTGCGGTCACATATCCAGGAGCTCTGGTCGAGTAGCCCTAAATCCGCCGATTATAGGCACCACTGTACAGCTGACCAACTATATCTATATAGCCAATAATACTTAAACCTAAAGAGAGTTCTCTTTCGATATGGCAGCAGTATACATGACACCTGAGCTTAGGATTGGATGTTAAGGGCCTGGAGCGGCGGCTCACAACAGGCGGCGCTTCCCCCCTCGGTGAATACCGAGGTTATGGGTCTTGACTGGACTGTGCACTCAACTATTGTATTGCATCTATCTTCATAAAGGAGACTCCGTGCAAACATCTTTCTTGGCTTACCGCAACTAGAGGACACCAAATATGGCGGACATGGCGGGTGAGTACCGAGAACAACTGATCACGCTTCCAAGTAAGCTTGATAACCTTATGCAAAAGATGATTGATGGGGCACCTTACGATTACCTAATACAATTCGTGCCTACCAGCTTGACAGAACCTTCAGAAGCAGATTCCTCTAGGGACATGATACCTTCAAAGCATTTAACTACTTTACAAATACAACATAGCTCCCAATCAACACAAAGTGCCCCCATGGCCATGGAGCAACTCACCAAGACGACCACCGAACAGCCAACAGGGTACTTCACCAGCCTACCGAACCGGCATAATGACAACAAGCAGCGCGGGAGCTGCGCTATATCGCCTACCCCCAGTTTGCGCCTCCATTGAAGGGTCTTGGGCCCGGGCCCTCGAGAAAGAGCGTAACATTATATATGGCAGAGAGAAGCTCACGGCGTGGCGGGGAAGTGCTGTTCCTGCATGGGGGTGGCGACCGGCCTGTCCAGATGCAAGGGATTCTCATCGAGTGTTTCTCCCAGCACTTACCCAGATACCTAAGAAGGCCTTGGTGGCGACATCACTTTAATATCTTGGATGGGTCTGTACTTTGCTCGCACAGTGCTGGACTCACTTGGAGGAGAGGGGTTGGGTAGCCTGCAGATGCCTCCCCCACTGGATTACTTTTGTTTCCTATGGACAGCTTAATGTTCCCACTGGACAAAGTTGCTACAAGTTGATTTATCACACTTGCTTCTAGTATGGTTTTTTTCTCATTTTTTTCTTGATATTAGATTTATAAGGTTTTCACACAGTTTGAATTGTTTATTGTGCTGACTTGTGGACACGGACATACTATGGCTAATTATTATTTATTACATCAATGCTGAAAGCATGTTTCATATCATATGTATCTCCCCTCAGTGGCTAGCGGCCGTGGCCACGAGGGAGCTAACTCTAAGAGAAACTTAACTTGATGCACAGCACGTTAACAATGCCCATAACTCTCTGGCATGTGCCGGTATATAGTTAGTTATCTGCTTATGGAACCAGAATTAATGTTTAAACTAACCTAACATAACAGTTTATACAGACTCAATATCAACTAACTAGGTTTGCAGCGGTCTCACTTGATCTATAAATATATATAACAGGACTGCAGCAACACCACCATGTCCTTTGAGTGACAACGATATAACAATTGATATTGATAGTGCGTAATATCCTCTACATTGTTATACACCCTGGTATACCATGAATATCTTTATGTTTTAGCCTTATTCCTCCCTAAGTTACATTCACTACACAAAGTCAGTAACGTGCCCTCCTTAAGCCACATTGCAATTAATTCAAAATGTTGGATCAGTCAAATTGAGTTCCCTACTATCTTTATATTTATAACAAGATGTATTGCCTTTTTTAATTGCAGTCAACGTGCTTTGTGGATGCATGTTCCGGTCAGAGACTTTCTTAACATCTTTATTTTACATTGTTTGGATTATTATAATTTTTTGTTTCCCTTACCCCCAGTTTTCCCTTTACCTATATAAGTGCCTAATACTGTTCATATAAGATCTTGTCAAGGACCCAAGAGAGGTCTATACAGGGAGTGCAGAATTATTTGGCAAGTTGTATTTTTGAGGATTAATTTTATTATTGAACAACAACCATGTTCTCAATGAACCCAAAAAACTCATTAATATCAAAGCTGAATAGTTTTGGAAGTAGTTTTTAGTTTGTTTTTAGTTATAGCTATTTTAGGGGGATATCTGTGTGTGCAGGTGACTATTACTGTGCATAATTATTAGGCAACTTAACAAAAAACAAATATATACCCATTTCAATTATTTATTTTTACCAGTGAAACCAATATAACATCTCAACATTCACAAATATACATTTCTGACATTCAAAAACAAAACAAAAACAAATCAGTGACCAATATAGCCACCTTTCTTTGCAAGGACACTCAAAAGCCTGCCATCCATGGATTCTGTCAGTGTTTTGATCTGTTCACCATCAACATTGCGTGCAGCAGCAACCACAGCCTCCCAGACACTGTTCAGAGAGGTGTACTGTTTTCCCTCCTTGTAAATCTCACATTTGATGATGGACCACAGGTTCTCAATGGGGTTCAGATCAGGTGAACAAGGAGGCCATGTCATTAGATTTTCTTCTTTTATACCCTTTCTTGCCAGCCACGCTGTGGAGTACTTGGACGCGTGTGATGGAGCATTGTCCTGCATGAAAATCATGTTTTTCTTGAAGGATGCAGACTTCTTCCTGTACCACTGCTTGAAGAAGGTGTCTTCCAGAAACTGGCAGTAGGACTGGGAGTTGAGCTTGACTCCATCCTCAACCCAAAAAGGCCCCACAAGCTCATCTTTGATGATACCAGCCCAAACCAGTACTCCACCTCCACCTTGCTGGCGTCTGAGTCGGACTGGAGCTCTCTGCCCTTTACCAATCCAGCCACGGGCCCATCCATCTGGCCCATCAAGACTCACTCTCATTTCATCAGTCCATAAAACCTTAGAAAAATCAGTCTTGAGATATTTCTTGGCCCAGTCTTGACGTTTCAGCTTGTGTGTCTTGTTCAGTGGTGGTCGTCTTTCAGCCTTTCTTACCTTGGCCATGTCTCTGAGTATTGCACACCTTGTGCTTTTGGGCACTCCAGTGATGTTGCAGCTCTGAAATATGGCCAAACTGGTGGCAAGTGGCATCTTGGCAGCTGCACGCTTGACTTTTCTCAGTTCATGGGCAGTTATTTTGCGCCTTGGTTTTTCCACACGCTTCTTGCGACCCTGTTGACTATTTTGAATGAAACGCTTGATTGTTCGATGATCACGCTTCAGAAGCTTTGCGATTTGAAGAGTGCTGCATCCCTCTGCAAGATATCTCACTATTTTTGACTTTTCTGAGCCTGTCAAGTCCTTCTTTTGACCCATTTTGCCAAAGGAAAGGAAGTTGCCTAATAATTATGCACACCTGATATAGGGTGTTGATGTCATTAGACCACACCCCTTCTCATTACAGAGATGCATCACCTAATATGCTTAATTGGTAGTAGGCTTTCGAGCCTATACAGCTTGGAGTAAGACAACATGCATAAAGAGGATGATGTGGTCAAAATATTCATTTGCCTAATAATTCTGCACTCCCTGTATATATATATATATATATATATATATATATATATATATCCTATAATATAAAAGGCCAAGTGTGTTTGTCTGAAGCTGTCATGCACAGTAGAGACTGTGCGAGGACAAACACACCTGGCCTTTAGGATCCTGACAACAGAGGTGGTGTGGTGTGGCCGGCGGGGAGCACTGCGATGGGGGCATGGCCGGGCACGATGAGGGACGTGGCCGGGGGGGCACTGTGAGGGGTGTGTGGTCTGGTGGGCGTGGCTTGCAGGAGCTGCGTGATGGGGCGTTGCCGGGCGGGGCACCAAAATGGGGGCGTGGATGCCCGGGATTGGCCGTGACTGCGAGAGAGAGAGCCAAAGAGGGGGGAGTGAGAGCCAAAGAGAGGGGAAGAGAGAGAGCAAAAGAGAGGAGGGAGAAAGAGAGCAAAAGAGAAGGGGGGGAGAGAGAGCAAAAAATGGGGAGAGAGAGAGAGCAAAAGAGAGGGGGGAGAGAGAGCAAAAGAGAGGGGATGAGAGAGCAAAAGAGAGGGGGGAGAGAGAGAGCAAAAGAGAAGGGGAGAGAGATTGCAAGGGGTGACACCGAGGTTCTGCAAGAAATGGCCTGTGTGCACGGGCTTTAGGACTAGTATACATATATATATATATATATATATATATATATATATATGTGTGTGTGTTTAGCTTTATTTACTATAAATATTTCCAATGTTCTGCAATGTTCTGAACTTATTCCTATATATATCTGTATATATCTATACCTATATACAGTATAATCATATATAAAGGTATAAAAAAAAATAAAAACCATCAGCTATATGTAGAAATAAATTATGTTACATAAAGAACATTGGAATATGAAATATTCATATTTTCATGTTGGGTATGCGCATATTACAGTATGCGATCGTTTTTGCGCATATTACAAACAAACATGTTAAAGAACATTGTAATATGAAATATTCATGTTGGGTTTACGCTAATGAGAATATGTCATTGTGTTTGCGTGAGAGAGTGGGTGTTTCTTTTCAACTTTTCTTCTCCATTGACTTCTATGAGGGAATGAGAAAAAGCGATCATGATTTTCTAATTTCATGATTTGGGTTACTGCTGGAAAAAAAAACAGTTTACTTTCAACTTGTAATACCAGCCCATTCCGACTAGCACAAAAATGAAAATCCTAGAGGAGTTTTCTCTATAGGCAAAACACAAAATACTGCTCCACTTGTAATCTAGACCTAAATAAATACTAGATTTAATGATCCATTCAAAGAAAGGATTAGTCTGAGAATAACTTGTAGATGTATTTTTTTAAAGTGTCATTAGCTGCCTAAATATCAACAAAATAAGTGTAAAGTTTTAGTGTCTATAAAACGATAGGTTACCTTCTCTGCTGTGGCCAATTAGGGACAATTATAAATAGGTCACTAGAGTGTGCAGTCAATGGCTGTGTGGAATATAAAAGAGTTCTGCACTTCCATTTCTAAAAGGAACTGAAAAGCTCATCATTTCTGAATGGAATTACAGGAAAAGAGGACAAAATAAATAATGAAAGTATATTGCAAAGTTTTTTATATGTGTTTAATGTCCCTTAAAGTTTTTTTAAAAAGCACTTTAGTTTCTATAAGGTAATGGGCAGTGCCATCTGCCTCCCATCAACATTGCTATATCACACAAAGCCTCTACACAGCACACTTTATCTGTCTCTAATTGTCCTTAGTAGAAGAGCTCAGATAAGGAAAAAACTTGATTTCAACATAGTATCGCCTACTTTATTAAAATCCCAGGATGAACTGGAAACCCCTCAACTTTCAGAGTTTAATTACCAGGAAAACATGACAAGATGAATAATGAAAGCCATTACAAAAGTTTTTTGGTCTTTTTTTACTACATATAATTAAAATTATTTTTATATTTCAAGCTCAACAGGCTAATATCCCTTTAAATGGGAGTTAATATATTTTTTGTATGAAATAATGTTTGAGTTGATTTCATTGATTTTGGAAACTAACTGGAAATATATGCTTGTGGATAGTGCATCACTGTAGTGACAGATCACTTACTGGCTGATAAGGACAAATAATGTGTAGCTAAGACCTATTTTTATGCACAGTCTGATCATCTGTCTTAGCAAGAAGGATTTGCTGATTCCTCCACATCATTATTATAATTAAACTAACCAAATTGTTACCTTTTTTCCCTTTTAGAGTGCTTAAACTACTATTACCCACAGTATGGTTATGAGCATTAATACAGTTTGTGTAACAAATGTTAATTGGTAGACATTTAATTAAAAATCCCAAATTACTCAATGGCTTAGCACCACTTAGTAAGCATAGGGTTTAACAATAAGCTAATTAGAAGTATCCAAGTTACAGGTGTGAATACCATTATATCTGGGATCAGCACCTAGATGATGTGGTTTGCCACAGATACTGCAGCTGTGTGGAGGTATCTAGTGTTACATTATACATATTTTCTGAGGGGGAAAAAAATATATTTATTTATATATAAACTATGTACTCAGTATATCAGCAACACGGTGTAATAGAGAAAATTGTGTAACATTATGAAGTTTTACCAGTGAAGGTGTAAGATGGTGCTTGTGATAAATATGTTGCAAACAGCACATAAAAAATTGTAATTGAGGAAATTGTTGGTGTGTAATGGAGATAGTATGCCATTTGCAGTAAATGTGTAAATCTTTCTTCTATAAATAAATGTTGGAGGAAAACCTGTAACCTTCTTTTGACCCAGAGAGTGAATTAAAACCATATCAGAGAATAACATTTCTACTCTCTGGAGATTAGGTAGCAGTAATAGAAAAATGCTATACCAAACAAACCTATAAATGTGGCAAGACCTTACAGTTAAAGGAAAGCAAAAACCTACTGGATTATTTATCTTTATTACAATCCATTCCTGCACTTCTCGTGCTCCAAACTCAGAAGTAAAAATTTAAACAAAACAAAAACATTAAGATATCTATGGTTCTATTACTTAAAAAGAAAATGGCATCTGAAACTATGTGTACTTCATTTTATACTAATAGACTTTGAGGTCAAAAGTTATGCTGGGGGTGGTGGGGCTACCTCAGTATAAAAAATGAAATCAAGTAACTGCATTTTCTTTGTCTTCATCCTAGGAATCGTGAAAATTATAGGACGTTTGTTTCGGTGAGAAATTACTGAGGTTCTCCCTGATCAATCAGAGGATTTCCTTAGGGCACAGACATAGTTGTCACGGTACAGACATGCACTCTAAAGACACTAAGAAAAACAGGTTCTATAAAACATTAAACAAAATGTGATTTTTTAAGTGACCCTTGATCCTTTTTTTCTTTTTTTTTTTTTTTTTTTTTAAATATATCTGTTATAAACAACCTCTGCTTTGCAAAAAAAAAAAAAGTTTTAAAAGAATAAAACCTATTTTATTTGAAAAACAAATTGTGCCAGTGTGGGGATATAATCCCTTTTAATTATTTGTATGTCTTTACTTTGCTAAAAACCAGATAGGTGTAAATGAGCTACTACACTGATCAAGCCAATCACATGTTAGAATGTTCTTAAGGTTCTGTCTCTTGCAGATTTGCAGCTTCTCTGAGAGCAGTAGAATTAAATTGGACCAAAAGCTAGTTAAAAACTATGTGCTATACTATATATATATATATATATGTCACTTGTTCGATTTGCTTATAATGATAAAAAAACAAAGATCTATACTGATTTCTGATTGAAATGCAGCAGATAGTGATAAAACAGGGCTTTTTTGGCGCTTATTAACTTGTGCCTCTGAGTAAATAAAATATATCTAGCTGGTGATAAGAGTTAAAAACCTCAGAAAATCATTTGGAAATGAGTTTACTGAATGTTAAAGATGCAGATGAGGGCACCAAGAAATAGGGTGTGAAAAAAAAAGTTCTGCTTTCTCACCACTGAACTCTGTTCCCATTTCAGCTATTTTACTAATGCTCAATCATGAGTTTTTGACCCACTTTTTAGTATATGATATTAATGATTAGAACAATTCTGCTGTATCCCATCTACATGAATATGTTAAGCAAAGCTTGATATTTTACTGTGTTTTGTATTAAAGGGACAGTTTTACCCAAAAACTTTCTCTCCTTTTATTTGTTTCCCAATTGATCCATTTTACCTGATGGTGTATATCAAAATTGTTTACAAATAGCTCCTTTACCTATATATAGGCATTTAAAATAGATGATTTAGCTTGTAGTATCCATACTATACTGAAGTTTCTATACCTAGGTATAGGCTAATGACAAACTATGGAAGCACAGCCAGCAGAATAAATTACACTCACAGTGGGAGGTAGAAGAGATTAAAGCTCTAAAATGTTCATTTTAAATTGTTCTGAGTATCGTACAGCGATAAGAAAGGGAAGGCATTTGAGTGATAAGATAAAGGGATCTGATCAATTTTATGGTAAACTGTCCCTTAATTATATGATGGGGGTTGTCCTTGAGTACTTGTGAGTTAAAGGGACAGTTTACCCTACCTTTTTCTCCCTTTTAATTTGTTCCCAATTATCCATTTTACCTGCTGGTGTGGATTAAATTGTTTACAAATAGCTCCTTTACCTTCGTTCCCACGGAATAGGGCACTCAATTCCTCCTGTATGTGATTGTAAATGTTGTCCTGTCTCTTACCTAGTTTTATATCATTGTTTTATTTAAATTGTCCCCATGGAAAGCGCTGCTGAATATGTTGGCGCTTCATAAAGTATAATAATAATATCAGCATTTGAAATAGCTGATTTTTGCCGGTGGTATCCCCACCTATACTAAGTTTCTATATTTAAAGGGACAGTCTACAATAGAATTTTTATTGTTTTAAAAGATAGGTAATCCCTTTATTACCCATTCCCCAGTTTTGCATAACCAACAGTTATATTAATATACTTTTTACTAGGGTGGCACCGATACCATGTTTTTAAGACCAAGTACAAGTACCGATACCTTTTTTCAAATACTCAATCAATACCAATTACCGATAGTTTATTTTATGTCATATGACAGTTTACCAAGCACAATACAGAATGATTTAAGACAGCTTCTTTATAATTATGAACTGTAACTCAAAAGAAATTTTGAAATAATTAAACAGTTTTGATTATTGTCACAAAATTCACAGAACATGTTTATAAATATTACAATAAAATATATTAATAATAACAATAAATAACAGCTGCAGCAGTTTGGGCTGGAAAGCTCCAATTTAAAGGGGTGATTACTGGATGCAATTGGGTTGTAGGGTGCCTATATAACATCAATCTGACATTTGTATTTAATACAAAGTAATATAATTTAATTCTGAAAAAAACATTGAGGAAGAAGTGTCCCAGTAATCTCCTTTGAGAAAAACGGGGCATTTGCATTCTACTGACACAACAGAAAATAGGGCTGCTCATCATATTTTTCCAGGGCTGCTTATCATATTTTTCCAGGGCTGCTTTTTATTCCCAGTCCAGCCCTGGCTAAGGATGTTCCTCAGAGTACAGTATGTTTTGAGCACAATTGTTCAAGATGAGAACTAGCAGTATAACAGGCAATCTAGTAATTAGAATATTTTTTCAAAAGTTAGTGGCAAGATCTTATTAATAACTTATTAAGGAACAGAAGCATCTCTGCATGTTCAGCTATAAGCCTGTTTCTTTTATCAGTAAGGACGTTTGACGCAAAGCTGAACAGTCTTTCACTTTTCACACTACTGCATGGGGCAGAAACATATTTTTGGGCCATTTTAGCCAGAGCTGCAAATCTGTTTAACTGCTCAGTACTTCAGGGGTTTGTCTGAATGAGGTACAGTGATCTCTCTCAGGTAGGCTTCCAGCTCTATAGTAGCAACTTTTTAAGCACTGCTCTCAAACGTAAATAAAAAATAACAGCAATATGTATTGGCAGAACAGAAGTGAACAATTTTTAGTTAAGTCTTCACTTCAGCTTTAAATGAAATGGGAACATGCAGTTTGAAAAACGCCACAAGATGGCGTATGGGTAGGGAATGGAGGTATCGGTGCATTTGCATGAGTAAAAGTACTCATGCAAATACTTGGTATCGGTATCGTTGCAACCCTACTTTTTACCTCTGATTACCTTTTTATCTAAGCATCTTCTGACAGCCCCCTGATCACATGACTGACTATTTAAAATCTATTGACTTGCATTTAGTGCTGTATTGTGCTAACTCTTAATGGGACATTCCAGCAAAAATTAGAATCTACATGGATGCATTTCAGATTTGAAAAGAAGCATTTTTGTAATATACATGTATTGGCAAAAATGCTTCTAATAAAAACTATAGCTGTTTCAAAAGTGTATTTAAGTATGCACCGTGCACCAGAATTTTAAACACAGCACTTGCTCAGAGAGGTACTTGTACCATCTGGTAATGACTCAATTTGTTTATTGCTGACATGATACAAACCCCACTGGTGCTCTGATCAGCTGCAGTGTTTAAAATGCTGGTGCATTGAGAATATTTTAAGACTAAAACAGTGATAACGCTCACTAGAGGCATTTTTGCTAATAAATGTATATTGCAAATATTTTTCTATTTTAAAGATGTAATTTATTTATGTGCATTTAAATAAATTCCTGGGCATCAACACAATGTTATCTATATGGCCCACATGAACTATCAGTCTACTGTTGTGAAAAGCAAATACAAAAGCATGTGATTAAGAGGCTGTCAATAGAGCCTTTGAAACAGGTAGAAATGTAGAGGTTTAAATGTTATAAAGTGTATTAATATAACAATGTTGGTTGTGTAAAGCTGGGGAATGGGTAGTAAAAGCATTAGCTATCTTTTTAAACAATAACAATTTTTGTGTAGACTGTCCCTTTAAAGGGACAATCTACTTGTTTGTTTTCATTGTTTAAATAGATAATGCCTTTACTACTCATTCCACAGCTTTGCACAACCAACACTGTTTTATTAATATACTTTATAACCTCAACACCTTTAAACCTATGTTTCTAAGCCCCTGCAGGCCGTCTCTTATCTCAATGCATTTTGTTATGTTATTTATTTTAACAGCCAGGCAGTGCTACTTCATACCATATAGATAACATTGTGCTCACTCCTGTATAGTTATTTATGAGTCGGCACTAACTGGCTAAAATTAGTTTGTAAAAAACACTAAGATAAGGGGGCAGTCTGCAGAGACTTACACGGTAATCATAGAGGTAAAAAGTATATTAAAGGGACAGTCTACAATAGAATTTTTGTTTTAAAAGATAATCCATTTGTTACCCATTCCCCAGTTTTGCATAACCAACATGGTTATATTAATATACTTTTTACCTCTGTGATTATCTTGTATATAAGCATCTTCTGACAGCCCCGTGATCACATGACATTTTATTTATTATCTATTGACTTGCTTTTAGTACTGTGTTGTGCTAAATCTTAACTCTCCGGGCGTTAACACTATGTTATCTATATGGCCCACATGAACTAGCTGTCTCCTGATGTGAAAAGCAAATAAAAACGCATTTGATTAAGATGCTGTCTATAGTGGTTTAGAAACAGGCAGAAATTTAGAGGTTTATCAGTGTTGGTTGTGTAAAGCTGGGGAATGTGGGTAGTAAAGGCATTATCTATCTTTTTAAACAATAACAATTTTAGTGTAGACTGTCCCTTTTTAATATAACAGTTTTGGTTATGCAAAACGGTGGAATGTGTAATAAAGGGATTATCTATCTTTTTTTAATAAACATTTCAAGCAGTCTGTCCCTTTAGGTATAGACTGAAGCTAATTTAAAGGGTAAGTAGCTATTTGTAAACAGTTTAATATACTCCAGCAGGTAAAATGGATCATTGGGAACAAATTAAAGGAGAGTTTAAAAGGCCACACACACAATCTCAAATACTCCACACAAACCCATTGCAAAAGATGTTTTAAAACAGCCATTTTGTTAAAGACCTTTTGCAATTTGCTTGTGCTCACGGCGATAAAAAAAAGAACTTGGACAAGGTTTGTCCAATCTAAGGCCGTATTGGAATTCTGCCATTGTATCTGTTCTGCTACTTTAATATGTTAGTAAGCCTCAGCTTTGATTGTTTATTCAGTCTTTCCCCATCTGTTTTCTTAAAATGGCTATTTTCAGACAATTTTACTGCATCTCCTCCCTCTGTTCTCGCATCACTTTTTTTTTTGTCAGAGGCACTTAAGTCAAAATTAAACTTTCATGATTCAGATAGAGCACACAATTTTTAACAACTTTCCATTTCACTTCCATTATATAAATGCGCACAATTTTTTATGTGTACACTTTCTGAGGCTCCAGCTCCTATTGAGAATGTGCAAGATTAACAATATACGTATATGCATCTACATCATCAATGACATCACTGATTACATCACACATGACAGTGTTAATGACACCACCTATGACATCAATGGCATCAGTAGTGACAACCCATGACATCATCCTAAAGATCAGAGAAATCATTTTTTTAAATCTATTGCATCAATAGTGATATAACCTGTCATCATCCATGGCATCAATAGTGACATAAGCCATGATGATTTTCTACACATCAGAGAAATGTGAAAAAAATGTATTACAATGTATCTCAGATTATATTATGCAATATTGACACTTATGATATAATTAATGGTACCACCTTATACAGCAATGTGTAGAAAAGTATGGATGGTTCCATTAGACAAAAAAAGTATGTAGTGAGATATTTAGTATGTTTTTGTATTAACACATTTCATGCAATCTATTAAGTTAACTGTGACCTAAGAGGGTAAGGGTGGATTATGTATGATAGGTGTAAGAGGGTTAGGAAGATTCTGTGTTAGGGAAAAGGAGAAAAACGCTGTAGGAGGTAATGTGCGTCTGAGAAAGCTAAGCAAGGGATGGTGTACAAGGAAAATCGAGGACAGAAGAGGCTGCATGTGCCTGAGAAATTAGAGCAACAAAATGTAAAGGATGAGAAGATTGATGTGCATAAGAGATACAAGGGTGAGAGATAACGTGACGACTCCATATGGGAAAAGGAAGGAGGTGGTTAAAATAGACTAATGTGGGAAGGGTAAGGCAACAGATTACAGGTAAATAATAAGGTAATTTAGTCATGAAGTGCTAATTTTATGTAGATGTGGTTGATAGAAGGGACAACACAGAAGGCAAGGCAATGTGAGGGAAAGGAAATGAGATGGACGAATGAGGAGATGCTGTGTGTACAGATGAGGATATGGGCTTTAGGGTGAGAAAATAGGGTTAAAAAAATCAGAAATTGTGTGTTGTGGTTGCTGTTAGCGAGTTATACATTTAGAAAATATAATCTTTCGGATTCGAAAAATGATGTGATGGGTTATATCTTTACTGATGTCATTGATGTCACTAGTGATGTAATTGATTATTTAGAAATCATTTCTTAGTGTAGGATGAGGGTTATGTCCCTAGTGAGGTCATTGATGATATAGAAAATATAATTTTTGTGCAGGATGATTTTAAAGATAGTCACTACTGATGCCATTGATGTCATAGGTGATATTTATAGTGATGTAATTGATTTAAAAAATGTCTCTGATCTGTACGATGATGTCATGGGTTATGTCACTACCGATGTCATCAACAATGTCGTGTGTGCGGTAATCAGTGATGTCATGCAAAGCACACAGGGCCGGGCAGTTTGTTATGAATTTCCTTGCTTTTTAACTTTGATTAAGAACTCGAACTCTAGGCATTAACGCACATTTTTGCCAATTAAAAAAATTTGTTTCAGTGCATTGCATGCTCTATCTGAATCCCGAAAGAAAAAATTTGGGTTCAGTGTCCCTTTAACTTCAGGTCTGATGTCACGCTAAATATTCTAGTGCAGTTTCAACTTGTAATACTTTCGCAAGGTAGCGCTGTTGCAAAGTAGATAATTAGTGCGCCACTTGTAATCTTGCTCAAAATGTTTGATCAGTGCCCATATATTTTACAAGTGCAACAGATCAGTGTTCTTGGTCCTTTTTAATTTGTTTCAAAAGCAAGCAACATCCAGACTCTTACATTACTAAACCAGTATATTATAAGCTTAGATTCTTATTCTTAGTGATTTCAACATGGGGTACACTGTTTCTGTATGTGCTGTAACTAGGGCTATTAGGTGTTCTTGACTAGATAGTCCAATATTTCAAGTGACTTCACAGTACATTCTATATTATTACAAATTATATTCTTAAAAATCCAGATGGTTTAAAGTACTTTCAGTGGCAGCTTGGATTTTAAATGCCTCCTAAACTTTGATGCTTATAAATAAGGCACCAGAAAGAAGTGGAAGTGGCATTGCACATGCATGACATTATTGTACATGCAGGGTGTCACAGCATATATGGTAAGGCTGGAATACTTAAATAACTTCCCTAAGTAGTATTGCTACAAAGTGGATACAAATTAATGCTTTGGCATCTATTTATCAAGCCGTCAACCGCAAATACGCTTGAATTCCGCAGCGTATTTGTGACGAGCCTGATTCCCCTTAGTTATCAAACCCTACAGACCGGCAAAAGTAGAATTGTGTGATGTAACATACGATCCGCCGGACTCAGTCCGACACAGATCGATGCTTACGTTATTACAGATGTTCTGAACGCAAATTCGGCACAATCTGACTACTTTTGCTAGTTATCAAATATCTACCAGGTACGCTCGCCACTATTCCGGCCCAGCGTACCTGGTTTTCAATCCGCCGCCCTGGAGGCGGTGGATACCATAGGAATCAATGGGTGTCTGAAAGCAGCGAAAACTCATGTTCGCTGCTACCCGATATCCCATTGATTCCTATGGTAACGTTTACACCTAACACCCTAACATGTACCCCGAGTCTAAACACCCCTAATCTGCCCCCCTACACCGCCACCACCTACATTATATTAACTCCTAATCTGCCGCCCCTGACATCGCCGCCACCTACATTATATTTATTAACCCCTAATCTGCCCCCTACACCGCCGCCACCTACCTACATTTATTAACCCCTAATCTGCCGCCCCAACTATATTAAATTTATTAACCCCTAAACCTAAGTAACCCTAACACCCCATAACTTAAATCTAATTTAAATAAATCTAAATAAATATTCCTATCATTAAATAAATAATTCCTATTTAAAACGAAATACTTACCTGTAAAATAAACCCTAAGCTAGCTACAATATAACTAATAGTTACATTGTATCTAGCTTAGGGTTTATTTTTATTTTACAGGCAAGTTTGTATTTATTTTAACTAGGTACAATAGTTTTTAAATAGCTATTAACTATTTAATAACTTCCTAGTTAAAATAAATACAAATATACCTGTAAAATAAAACCTAACCTAAGTTACAATTACCCCTAACACTACACTATAATTAAATAAATTACCTAAACTAAATACAATTAAATACAATTAAATAAAATTATCTAAAGTACAAAAAACAAACACTAAATTACAGAAAATAATAAACAAATTACAAGATTTTTAAACTAATTACACCTAATCTAATCCCCACTAACAAAATAAAAAAGCACCCCCAAAATAAAAAAAGCCCTACCCCTACAATAAATTACAAATAACCCTTTAAAAGGGCCTTTTGCGGGGGCATTGCCCCAAAGTAATCAGCTCTTTTACTTGTAAAAAAAAAATTACAAACCCCCCAACATTAAAACCCACCACCCACACAACCAATCCTACTCTAAAACCCACCCAATCCCCCCTTAAAAGGCCCTTTTAAGGACTATTTGTAATTTAGTGTAGGGTAGGGCTTTTTTTATTTTGGGGGTGCTTTTTTTTATTTTTTTAGGGGGATAAGATTAGGTGTAATTAGTTTAAAAATCTTGTAATTTTATTATTTTCTGTAATTTAGTGTTTGTTTGTTTTTTGTACTTTAGATAATTTTATTTAATTGTATTTAGTTTAGGGAATTTATTTAATTATAGTGTAGTGTTAGGTGTAATTGTAACTTAGGTTAGGTTTTATTTTACAGGTATATTTGTATTTATTTTAACTAGGAAGTTATTAAATAGTTAACTATTTAATAACTATTGTACCTAGTTAAAATAAATACAAACTTGCCTGTAAAATAAAAATAAACCCTAAGCTAGATACAATGTAACTATTAGTTATATTGTAGCTATCTAAGGGTTTATTTTACAGGTAAGTATTTAGTTTTAAATAGGAATAATTTATTTAATGATAGGAATATTTATTTAGGTTTATTTAAATTATATTTAAGTTAGGGGGTGTTAGGGGTTAATAAATTTAATATAGTGGCGGCGACGTTGGTGGCGGCAGATTAGGGGTTAATAAATGTAGGTAGGTGGCGGCGGTGTAGGGGCAGATTAGGGGTTAATAAATATAATGTAGGTGGCGGCGGTGTGGGGGGGCAGATTAGGGGTTTATAAATATAATGTAGGTGGTGGCAGAAGATTAGGGGTTAAGTATAATATAGGTGGCGGCGGTGTAGGGGGCGGAAGATTAGGGGTTAATAAATATAATGTAGGTGGCGGCGGTGTAGGGTGCGGAAGATTAGGGGTTAATAAATATAATGTAGGTGGTGGCATGGCAGGGGGCGGAAGATTAGGGGTTAATAAGTATAATGTAGGTGGCGGCGGGGTCCATGAGCAGCGGTTTAGGGGTTAATACATTAGAGTTGCGGTGGGCTCCGGGAGTGGCGGCATAGGGGGTAAACAGTGTAGTGTGGGTGTTTAGTGACAGGGTACCAATAAAGCTGTAAAAAAACCGAAGAGCAGCGAGATCGATGGCTGTTAACAGTCCGCTGCTCATTGCACCATACTTGGTGCGCTGCTTTTTGACAGCTTTTTTGATAATTTTGGAGAACGTATTCAGGTCCGCGTTAGGCGAGCGTATTGGTGCCGTCGAATGCAAGTAAGTTGATGGCTTGATAAATAGATGCCTTTGTGTACATATTAGCACAGCATCATGCCTAAGGATATGTGAGATACTTTTTCTTGTAGATGGGGAGTCAGTAAAAGGGGGCACCTAGATTTTAATTAGAACTATACTTTTTGGTCAAATATGTTAAGGATGCTTTGAATATTGAGGGCTCTCTAATCTACTGGTTTGTTGCTCCCAGGCCATATTTCCTATGGTTAAAGGGATAATCCCTTTATTACACATTCCCCAATTTTGCATCACCAACACAGTTATATTAATATACTTTTTTACCTCATTGCCTCGTATCTAAGCTTCTGCAAACTGCCCCCTTATTTCAGTTGTTTTGACATACTTGCATTTTAGCCAATCGGTGCTAACTCCTAGGTAAATTCACGGGCGTGAGCAAAATGTTATCTATATGGTGCACATGAACTAATGCCCTCAAGTTGTGAAAAAATTTCAAAATGAATTCAGAAAATAGATGGCCTTCAAGGGCTAAGAAATTAGCATATGCGCTTCCTAGATTTAGCTTTCAACTAAGAATACCAAGAGAACAACGCAAAATTGATGAGAAAAGTAAATTAGAAAGTTGTTTAAAATTACATGCCCTATCTGAATCATGTAAGTTTATTTTTTACTAGACTGTCCCTTTAATGGAATTAACTTTTTTTAAATCAGCTGATGGTACGGTGGCCTTTGTTTCTGGAGTAAACAAATTGCATTATAATCCTGATATGCTGACCAAAATCTACTTCTAATCTAATCTTTCTTCTTGTGGACTTGCATCCCTATCTTTTAAAAATATCATCCTGATTCCTGAATGTCCCCTCAGTACCTTAAAGGGATATGAAACCCATTTTTTTTTTTTTTTTCATAATTCAGATAGAGCATACATTTGTAAATAACTTTCCAATTTTCTTCTATTGCTTCATTCTCTTTGTATTCTTTCTTGAAAAAGCAGGAATGCACTACTGGAAACTAGCTGAGCACATTGGTAAACCAATTACAAGAGGTATATATGTGCAGACACCAATCAGCAGCTATCTTCCAGCTCCTGAGCCTACCTAGGTATGCTTTTCAGCAAGGGATACTAAGAGAATGAAGCAAATTAGATAAAATAAGTACATTTGAAAGTTGTTTAAAACAGTGTACTCGATCTGAATTATAAGATAATAAATTTGGGTTTCATGCCCCTTTAAGACAAATCTATAACTGAGCTCATAATGTCCACTCCCCTTCTTCCAAGATCCTTAGCCCTCAACTCTTACTGTTGATATCACCCTCAACCCCTCATGCCCCCATGTCTTCGGGTCACGCCTGACTCAGGTGTTTCATTCCCTCCTCACATCCAGTCATTGGCCAATTCCACCTTAAAAGCAATTTGCTAATCCCTCGCACAATTTAGATCCGCTCTAATATTCTTCCCTTCCTTGACTTTTTCAACTTCATTCTCTTTGGACTTGCTTCTCAGATGCTGCACCTTTCTGCCAATCCCTTTGCTGACTTTTTATAGCCTCCAGTAAAAGTTCAAAATTCTGACTCTAACATTCAAGGCTCTCAATAAAAATGATCACTCCTATATCTCTGCCCTTTTCTCCAGATACTCCAGATTTCCTTCACTGTGCTCATGATCAACTACTCTCCTCCTCTCTTGTTACCTCCTTACACTCCCATCTATAGGACTTATCCAGCTTGGCCCCAATCTTGTAGAACTTGTTGCCTCACTCCACATGAGACTCCCTTAGTTTTTCTAAAGTTTTAAGCGTTCTTTAAAGACCCTACTGTTAAGGGATGCATATATCTATGTTAACCTTTTCTTACCCCAGTTCCTCCTCCTGTTCAGTCAGCCCCTTGAACCCTCTTAGCTTGTAAGCTTACGAGCCCAGCTGTCCATATATCCCTTTCTTGAAAGGTAATCTACAACAGTTGGCAACTCTTGACAGAGCTCTCTATTCATATGGTTCATAAATTGCCGTTTATAAATGTATACCTATGTTTATAGTGCTGTAAAACCTTTTGGTGCTGTACAAATGTTATTAATGCCCTAGACTGGCAAAAGGCTCCAAATAAGTATTTTACCTTGGTAAGATGATTATTTTACTGTAGATGTGTTCGGACAATTTAAAGATCATTTGTGGACGAATGTGACTAAAAATATATACTTTCTAACACCATGTGTAATTATTTAGTAACTTTGTCCTATCTGTCTGATGACTCAATTATCTAAAGGTCTCTGGGCTTTTTAGATCTTTTAAGAAATCTCACCAGTATTATAAAGCCCCCTGGTGGGATTCTCTACAGACAGGGTTTTTTTTTTTTTTTTTACCTTTTCAATAGGATGTTCTATGTGAAGGAAGATGAATACATTACAATAAAGCAAAATCATATTTAAAAAAATCATACAATCATCATTTTAAAACTGTATGAAACAAATGAAATATTAAATTAAAAGATGCTGCAAAAATAGTATTGTTAAATACACTATGAAAAATCCAATAACTGTTTATTGAAGTTATACACAACCACTGCTATGTATGGTTAACTTCCTCGATCAGGGGATATTGCCTATCTAATCAAGGTGGGTGTTTATGAGTTCAATTTATCTTATCAAATTATTATTATTATAGTTGAATCTCTCAAACTATAGTTCTATAGCTGCTATTTAAAAAAAAAATGTATGCAAGTGTTCTTGGGTATTAGAACATATGTAAATGTAATTACCTCAACAGTTTAAAAATAAATCATAATTATACAGTATGCCATATACAGTTTAATAACAATATAGTATGCTAAAGCCGTTGTTTATTAATACAATAATTTATGTATAGTAATATAATAGTGGCAGTTTCCTGCAGGAGGAAAACTCTAACTTGATATGCTGTTATCTTATAAAACCACTATTTTAGAGACTATCATTATTATATTGCTAAACTGCTCTAGCATACTATATTGTTAAGCCATATATGGTATACTGTATAAATTACGTTTACAAATTTTTAAGACCCAAGAACACTTGCATTGAACTTGGTTCATAAACGCTCACCTTGATGATTAGATAGGCAATATCCCTTGATCGAGGGAGTTAACCATAAATAGCAATGGCTGTTTATAATTTCACTAGTCCTAAAGTCCGTTGACACGGGCCGTGTTGTGTGATCTCTCTCTCTCGCTCTCTCTCTCTCGCTCTCTCTCTCGCTCGCTCTCTCGCTCTCTCTCTCTCTCGCTCTCGCTCGCTCGCTCTCTCGCTCTCCCCCGCTCTCCCGCCCGGTTCTCCCCTGCGCTCGCGATCAGCTGTGCTGCCCGGTCCGCGCGCTGCTGTCGGGTGGGTGCGCGTGCGATCAGCTGCAAGAGTTTGTCTGAACTGCGCATGACGGCTTCAGACAAACTCTTGTCTTTTATAATATAGGATTTATTAATAAACATTTTCTTAAAGGGCCAGTAAACTTAGCAAATAATGTTATATAATTCTGCACATAGTGCAGATATTTATAACATTAGCTTAGCGCCAGGTTTCTAAAGTGAGAGGTTAAATAGATATCTTGCAAAGAAAACAGTATGCCGCTCCTGGTTCTGAGTGGGTCTGTTTTCTTCTCCAAAGCGCATCGCGGGCATGCTGTCTAGTCACAGCGTGCCCGATTGTGCTATTAAACTCAATGTAGCTCACTCCCGCACATTGAGTTTAATAGCACAATCGGGTTGGCTGTGATTAGACGGCGTGCCCAGATGCACTTAAGAGAAGAAAACAGACCCGCTCAGTAGAGCCAGGAGCGGCGTTCTGTTTTCTTTGCAAGGTATCTATTTAACCCTTTACTTTAGAAACCTGGTGCTAAGCTAATGTTATATAATTCTGCACTATGTGCAGAATTATATAACATTATTTGCTAGGTTTACTGGCCCTTTAAGTGGTTGTTTTTAGTTTATTTCCCATTTTTAATTATTTTCTTTAATACACAGATTTTAAACACAGAAACCAACACACATGATCCTGAATATACTTTATTAAAGGGACAGTATACACTCATTTTATATAACTGCATGTAATAAACACTACTATAAAGAATAAGATGCACAGATACTGTTTAAAAACTTACTTAGAAGCTGTCAGTTTGGCTCTGTTGAAAAGGTAGCTGGAAAGCACACTGCAAGTGGGAAATAAGACACCCCCCTCCGCCTTCTTTTGCATATGAAGAGACCCTTTACACAAACAGAAGCAAGCTGGAGTAGGCATACATCTGTATTCTCATAAAATTTGGGGGCTTGGTTAGGAGTCTGAAAATCAGAGCAATGTTATTAAAAATTAGCAAAACTGGGGGGCGGAGCCTATAGCTAAAGCGGCAAGACGCATCTGTGTGGAGCTCCTGGCTTCAATCATCTTTTATAGATACTATTTTCAGATATTCCTCATATAAAGTATATCTATGCTTTACAACAACTTGAAGAAAAGTGAAGCTCAGATCTACATCAAGATTGCTGACCGCCTATGATCTTTAGCTGAGCCACTAAGTGGTTGCCATTATCTTTAGGGCCGATCATTTGCGTGACCAGGGCTGCCGCATTATTCCCCCCCCCCCAGGAAACTGGGTTACAAAGGCAGACACTTAACGCTGCCTCAAATCTACAAGAAGGAGAGCTGCACACAAGAAAAGTACGTGAGAGGCTTAATCCACCTACTATATTTACAATCGAAAAGAACAGATGGATTCTAGCACCAACTTGATCCTGGGGGCCGTGACCCGCCTGCTCGAGGAGCATCACGCAAAGCTATTATATGTGCTGTCTGCTGAAGGGCACAGTCTGCATGCATTTGCACTTCAGCATGGTAATCGGAGAACTAGAGCCGGAGAAAAAGCTGACAAAGAAAATGGAGATGGTACTCAAGTTTGCTCTGCAGAACTAGAGGAGCCCTCGCCACACGATCAAGCTCTGATCAAAGATCAGGACATCTATGTCCCTCAGCAAACTACACAATTTGAGCTTATAGAGGCAGAGGTCGGGAGTGGTGACTTGTTGGAACCCCAGCACTTACCAGTTAGCCTGGACAGTGAAAGTAAAAAGCTTGAATTTCCTGCTGCGCAATCTACAGTGAGGTACACAGAGGCCATAAAACAACGTGTTGGGAAAGACGGTGTCCACTAGACATGTGCATGGCGAAAAAATTTGGTTCGAATCGATTCAGATTTTTTCGAATTTCGGTTCAGAGCGATTCGAATTCGGAAAAATTGGAATCAATTCGGTTCGGATTTGTTTCGTATTCATTCGGATTCGAATAAATTCGGTTCGGATTTGTTTCGGATTCATTCGAATTAGAATAAATTCGGCTGGATTCGGTTCGATTCGGAAATTCGGAATTTCGGTAAGTGTTAGGTGGGATTAGACTAGTATTATGTACTGTACATTAGGTGTAACCCATAGCAGAGTGATATAACCTAATATACTGTACAATACTAGTGTAATCCATGGCCATTGGAATCTACCGAATAAATCCGACGTTATTCGGATTTATTCAGTAGATTCGGCACTATTTTAATTCGGAGATTCGGTTCAAATTTTCCGAATTTCCGAAACGAACCGAATCGCACATGTCTAGTGTCCACTGTGCCGACCTGTTGGGGACTGAGGTAAGCGGCATCGATATGAATGCACCTGCCTCCACATTCGCACAAGATTCTAAGAAACATCCACCAAGGAGAAATTTAGCAGGCATCTCCTCCCGACTCCAGGGAGCGGACATAGTTGGAAACGTATGCTCTTTGATAAAAACTGGCGTGGGGTGATCATACGGTTTCCTCCAAGGTGCTCCCAATTCTTTGTTACCCCCCACCCCTGGATAAGACAATGGTCTGAAAGGATTAACAGAACAACATCTCCCTTTAAACATACATTATTTAACCTAATATGTGCCTAGTCAGTTTGTGGAGCGGGACTTTTTACATTACAGTGAAGGCTGCTGATTATGAAGACATTGTTTGCTCTATCCTTAGCTGGGTCCACATATATATTCGATGTATTGGAAGACTTGTATAGGTTGAGTTTTTAGGGATGCATGGATACCAGCTATATAAACAGTTTAGAAGTAAATTGCACCTTGTTATAGCGATAAGTAAACTGTTACTGCATTGTACTGCTAATATGACCCTACTCCTCCTCTTACCTACACTTAGTCTGCCTTTGCCCTAATAACGGCAACTCCATTTATATGTATCACAGCCCATAGATATGAAAATACATGCTCTTGTGCTGCGATCCTAAGCTTCCCATATCACTAGCATGCACTACTATCACAAAATGCTACAGAGGTAAACTGTGGCTGGTCTATTTTTTTTTGGCTTTTCTATTGCTCACAGTTGTTTTTCATTTCAGAGGCACTACCCTTACTCTTGTAACCCATCCTTAAGTGTACTTATAGTAGGCCATGTTTTGATCTATTACTTTAACTGACTGGGCTTTTGTTCTTCCCCCTGAGTTGTCTATACCCATCTGGTTGCATTGGGCTTGCGTTAGGTTAGGATATAGTTAGCTTATACCTCCCACTGATATGTCAATATACTGTAGTACCAGCTACATGCTTAATACTTTCGCCTAAGGTTCTTGTCACCCTGCTATTTATTATCTCCTTTAGAGGTTCCTATCTCCCAGCAGGCTTCTTAATACCTTAAGCTCGAAATATAACTTTGACAGCCAACTTATATGGTGCAAGTTAATGTCCACAGGATCTAAATCTGTAAATGTGCTGATACTATATGTGGATAGTGTCTTATTTAGGTTTCTAGAAATGATAGGTCCTAATGAATATCACAATGTTAATATATATATAATCTTAGGCTAATGAGTAGGCACAAAATAAATATGCTGTCAACCTCACTTTATATTAATTCTATGCCATGTTAGCAGAGAATACAGCCAGCCCCCAGAGAGGTGTCCTACTATGCATATTTAAATATTGGATTGTTTGGTAGATATTTTTACATGCCATTTGGGGTATATTACTATTTACTCCTCCTTTAAGAGCCACTTTTACATTATACAGCACCCAATATGACTAGGCTGATTTTCAAGGTTAATAAGATGGCTCCCCTCAACAATGTATATATTCGCAATAACCAGATGTTATATTTTACTATATTGGAAGGCTCCTTTGGTGCTGCTCTTATTGTTATATGTATTATGTTTATATTATAGATAGAAAATTAGGTTATTCAGATGAGATCCAAAAGTGGTCTCCTTAGTTGGTACTTACCTCCAATAGCATGTTCTCATAGATTGGAGGTCCAAAAGTGGCCTCATCTATCATTATGGAGGTATATAGCATATTTGGTATACAATCTACTTGTTTTGTCCTTTTTCTGGAATGCATATCATCAATTTACAATCCTATGTCTTATATTGTCTGTATTCCAATATGCTTACTGTTATTTTATTATATATTCCTTGTATGCCTTATTTTCAACCTCAATAATAAAAAAATAAAAAAAAACTTTATGGGCTATATAAATAGATCTACAAAACATTTATGCAAAGAAAAAATGAGTGTATAATGTCCCTTTAAGTTACAAATATACATTTTAGGACCAAGAGTGCTGTAATATGTATCCTCCTTTAGGGACCCTAGGTCCTCTGTTCTAGTAAAGTATAATAATTTACTGATACATAGAACCTTCACACTCTAATATAAGTGAAGATTATTTATAAACATTTGGATATCAAGTCCTTATAATTTGTTTGGTAGTGCCATAGGGACCCTCCTGCTAAAATTGTCAATGTAAGATTAGACATGCTAAATTGCTATTATATTGTACCATACATTCTATTTTATCTAAAATATGTTTGTAGAATAAACCTTGGTCAGAAGATGCAGAAGTTTAAAATGTATTTATTTTCTGGAACACAAAGAACATATATTGAATGTTCCAGAGACAGAATTAAAGGGACATTAAAATACATACGCCTAGATTTAGAGTTCTGCGTTAGCCGTCAAAACCAGCGTTAGGGGGTCCTAACGCTGGTTTTGGCCGCCCGCTGGTATTTAGAGTCAGTCAGGAAAGGGTCTAACGCTCACTTTCCAGCCGCAACTTTTCCATACCGCAGATCCCCCTACGCCATTTGCATATCCTATCTTTTCAATGGGATCTTTCTAACGCTGGTATTTAGAGTCTTGGCTGAAGTGAGTGTTAGAAATCTAACGACAAGACACCAGCCGCAGAGAAAAGCCAGGAGTTAAGAGCTTTCTGGGCTAACGCCGGTTCATAAAGCTCTTAACTACTGTGCTCTAAAGTACACTAACACCCATAAACTACCTATGTACCCCTAAACAGAGGCCCCCCCACTCTATTAAATTTTTTTAACCCCTAATCTGCCGACCGCACACTGCCGCCACCTACATTATCCCTATGTACCCCTAATCTGCTGCCCCTAACACCGCCGACACCTACATAATATTAACCCCTAATCTGCCCCCCTCAACGTCGCCGCTACCTACCTACAATTATTAACCCCTAATCTGCCGACCGGACCTCACCGCTACTCTAATAAATGTATTAACCCCTAAAGCTAAGTCTAACCTTAACACTAACACCCCCCTAAGTTAAATATAATTTTTATCTAACGAAATAAAATAAATCTTATTAAATAAATTATTCCTATTTAAAGCTAAATACTTACCTGTAAAATAAACCCTTAATATAGCTACAATATAAATAATAATTATATTGTAGCTATTTTAGGATTAATATTTATTTTACAGGCAACTTTGTATTTATTTTAACCAGGTACAATAGCTATTAAATAGTTAATAACTATTTAATAGCTACCTAGTTAAAATAATTACCAAATTACCTGTAAAATAAATCCTAACCTAAGTTACAATTAAACCTAACACTACACTATCATTAAATAAATTAAATACAAATACCTACAAATAAATACACTAACTAAAGTACAAAAAATAAAAAAATAACTAAGTTACAAAAAATAAAAAAATAATTTACAAACATTATAAAAATATTACAACAATTTTAAGCTAATTACACCTACTTTAAGCCCCCTAATAAAATAACAAAGCCCCCCAAAATAAAAAAATGCCCTACCCTATTCTACAATAAAAATTGTAAAGCTTTTACCTTACCAGCCCTTAAAAGGGCCTTTTGCGGGGCATGCCCCAAAGAATTCTGCTCTTTTGCCTGTAAAAAAAAAAACATACAATACCCCCCCAACATTACAACCCACCACCCACATACCCCTAATCTAACCCAAACCCCCCTTAAATAAACCTAACACTACCCCCCTGAAGATCTTCCTACCTTGAGTCGTCTTCACTCAGCCGAGCCGAATTCTTCATCCAATCCGGGCGATGTCTTCATCCAAGCGAGGGCTGAAGAGGTCCATCATCCGGCTGAAGTCTTCATCCAAGCGGGGGCTGAAGAGGTCCATCATCCGGCTGAAGTTTTCTATCAAGCGGCATCTTCAATCTTCTTTCTTCCGGCTCCATCTTCATCCCGCCGATGCGGAACATCCTTCCTCCACGACGAACTCCCGACAAATGAAGGTTCCTTTAAGGGACGTCATCCAAGATGGCGTCCCTCGAATTCCGATTGGCTGATAGGATTCTATCAGCCAATAGGAATTAAGGTAGGAATAATCTGATTGGCTGATGGAATCAGCCAATCAGATTCAAGTTCAATCCGATTGGCTGATCCAATCAGAATGAGCTTGCATTATATTGGCTGTTCTGATCAGCCAATAGAATGCGAGCTCAATCTGATTGGCTGATCCAATCAGCCAATCGGATTGAACTTGAATCTGATTGGCTGATTCAATCAGCCAATAAGATTTTTCCTACCTTAATTCCGATTGGCTGATAGGATTCTATCAGCCAATCGGAATTCGAGGGACGCCATCTTGGATGACGTCCCTTAAAGGAACCTTCATTCATCTGGAGTTCGTCGTGGAGGAAGGATGTTCTGCGTCGGCGGGATAAAGATGGAGCCGGAAGAAAGAAGATTGAAGATGCTGCTTGATAGAAGACTTCAGCCGGATGATGGACCTCTTCAGCCCCTGCTTGGATGAAGACATCACTTGGATTGGATGAAGAATTCGGCTCAACTGAGTGAAGACGACTCAAGGTCGGAAGATCTTCAGGGGGGTAGTGTTAGGTTTATTTAAGGGGGGTTTGGGTTAGATTAGGGGTATGTGGGTGGTGGGTTGTAATGTTGGGGGGTATTGTATGGGTTTTTTTACAGGCAAAAGAGCAGAATTCTTTGGGACATGCCCCGCAAAAGGCCCTTTTAAGGGCTGGTAAGGTAAAAGAGCTTTACAATTTTTATTGTAGAATAGGGTAGGGCATTTTTTTATTTTGGGGGGCTTTATTTTATTAGGGGCTTAGAGTAGGTGTAATTAGCTTAAAATTGTTGTAATATTTTTATAATGTTTGTAAATTATTTTTTTATTTTTTGTACTTTAGTGTATTTATTTGTAGGTATTTGTATTTAATTTATTTAATGATAGTGTAGTGTTAGGTTTAATTGTAACTTAGGTTAGGATTTATTTTACAGGTAATTTGGTAATTATTTTAACTAGGTAGCTATTAAATAGTTATTAACTATTTAATAGCTATTGTACCTGATAAAATAAATACAAAGTTGCCTGTAAAATAAATATTAATCCTAAAATAGCTACAATATAATTATTTTTTATATTGTAGCTATATTGGGGTTTATTTTACAGGTAAGTATTTAGCTTTAAATAGGAATAATTTATTTAATAAGATTTATTTTATTTCGTTAGATACAAATTATATTTAACTTAGGGGGGTGTTAGTGTTGGGGTTAGACTTGGCTTTAGGGGTTAATACATTTATTAGAGTAGCGGTGAGGTCCGGTCGGCAGATTAGGGGTTAATAATTGTAGGTAGGTAGCAGCGACGTGGGGGGGGGCAGATTAGGGGGTAATATAATATAGGGGTCGGCGGGGGTTAGGGGCAGCAGATTAGGGGTTCATAGGGATAACGTAGGTTGCGGCGGTGTACGGAGCGGCAGATTAGGGGTTAAAAATAATATGCAGGGGTCAGCGATAGCGGGGGCTGCAGATTAGGGGTTAATAAGTGTAAGGTTAGGGGTGTTTAGACTCGGGGTACATGTTAGGGTGTTAGGTGCAGACTTAGGAAGTGTTTCCCCTTAGGAAACAATGGGGCTGCGTTAGGAGCTGAACGCTGCTTTTTTGCAGGTGTTAGGTTTTTTTTCAGCTCCAACGGCCCCATTGTTTCCTATGGGGGAATCGTGCACGAGCACGTTTTTTGAAGCTGGCCGCGTCCGTAAGCACCGCTGGTATTGAGAGTTGCAGTGGCGGTAAATTATGCTATACGCTCCCTTTTTGGAGCCTAACGCAGCCCTTCTGTGAACTCTAAATACCAGCGGTATTTAAAAGGTGCGGGGGGAAAAATACACGCGTAGCTAACGCACCCCTTTGGCCGCAGAACTCTAAATCTAGCCGTAAATTAATGCTATGTAGAATAATGCATTAAAAAAATAGTCTGAGAATAACAGATTTTTTTTTAAGTGTACTTAGTTGTTTAGTGACAAAATAAGTGTAAAGTCTTTTAATGTCTATAAAACAATGGGAGCTGCCATGCTGTAACTTCTCTGCTGTGGCCAATTAGGAACAGTTATAGGTCCCTAGAGTGTAAAGCCAATGGCCGTGTGGAATATGTGTTCTGCACTTCCATTTCTAACAGGAAGTGAATTGCTCACAATATCAGAATGGAATTACAGCAAATGGGAAAAAATAAATGTATATGGTAGGTTTCTTTCATGTAAGTGGCAAGAGTCCATGAGCTAGTGACTTATCAGATATACATTCCTACCAGGAGGGGGCAAAGTTTCCCAAACCTCAAAATGCCTATAAATACACCTCCCACCTCACTCATACCTCAGTTTTACAAACTTTGCCTTCGTTGGAGGATGGTGAAGCAAGTTGTGCTTGATTTCTTCTGTGAAAGGCACTTCTAAGTATTTTGAAGCCCAATTTCTCTCAAAGTACAGTGTTTGTCTGAGGGATGTGATGGGAGTATTGCCTGATGATGCCATGTTTTCACCTATGGGAAATCTATTATAAGGCTCTCTGTAAATTTGGTTGTGGGGATTCATCTGCCACCTCCCTTTACAGATCAACATTATACTCCTCTACCATTACCTTTGCTGATATGTTTCATTACTGGTTTGGCTGTCTGCTATATGTGGATGGGTGTTTTCAGGTAAGTATATATCTTTTTTTTAAGACTCTCAGATATGTTTGGCACTTTATATTTTAAAGTATTAATATATATTTCATAAATTTGCCATGAGTCAGGTCTATGCTTATTTCCCTTTGCAGTCTAACAGTTTAGCATTGTAAATTATGTTTTGGGAGAAATTTTAGTAACTTTTTCTTACCTGGGGTTCCAGCTCTATTTTTGCCCTCAATGACACAAAATGCTTCTATATATTGACATTCTTGGCACGAATATTTTTGGCGCGGAGGTTGCGTTTGTTGTGACAGGAGTCACGTCATTTCTTGCGTCTTTGCTGAAGCAAATTTTTTTTTGCCACACAGTAATGTGAATAGTGTCATTTCCTGTTAACTTTGGCGCCAAAAGTATTTTTTTCTCTGCATTTGCATCATCTTTGTTAGCGTCATTTTTGCTGCCAAAAAATGTATATTAAGTCTCTCCCTCTTTTGCTCTTTCATTTGTTACAGAGGGCTATTATGTTTGCTTTTGTTTTGTATTAGTATTTTTTGATAAGCATTTTTTCCCATTCCTGAAACTGATATTTTGAGGAAATTGGATATTTTGTTTGAATGTTTTTTCTTTTTTGTTACATTTTGCAAGATGTCTCAAACTGATCCTGCCTCTGATGTTACTGTAGGAACCAAGTTGCCTGAAAAAAAATCTACCAAAGCTTAGGTGTGTGTTGTAAATTGGCTAATCTTCCTTCAGCTTAAAAATGTGGCACTTGTTATGAGAAATTGTTGCATGCTGATAATGTTTCTATAAGTACAAATACATCTACTGTTAAACTTTCATAGTTTAATGTACATGATATTCCTGTAGATATAAAAGATTATATTGATGCAGCCATAGAGAAGGCAATGACTGCTATTCCGTCTTCAAAGAAACTTAAAAGGTCTCTCCTTACTTCTCATAAATCTGAAGTTTGTATTGATCAACAGCATACTGAAGTATTTTCTGCTGATGAAGATTCCTCTGGCTCAGGAGGATCCTACTTCAGACACTGAAATTGATAAATCAACCTTTCTTTTTAAGATTGAATATATTCGTTCTTTATTCAAGGAAGTATTGTTTACTTTGGGTATTGAGGAATCTAGTCCTCTTGATAACAAGAATAGCAAACGTTTGAATTCTGTTTTTAAGACTTCTGAGATTACTCCTGAAGTTTTTCCTATTCCAGATGCCATCTCTAATATGATAACTAAGGAATGGTCTAAGCCTGGTGGTACTTTTAATCCTTTTAGGTTTAAAAAATTGTATCCTTTACCTGTGTCCAATTTAGAACTTTGGGAGAAAGTTTCTAAGGTTGATGGCGCTATTTCTACTCTTGCCAAACGTACTACTATTCTTTTTAAATATTTTATTTTTTCCAGTACAGAAAACAGGCACAAATGAGAACAATAACAAATTAAACAGCGTACATTTAAGCAGAAAACATTGAGGCTTCCACAGCACTGGGTTTTAATTTTTTAACATAGTACTCCTCCCCCTCTCTCTCCCTGTCTTATCTCTACCTTTATCCTAAGACTATACATTTGACATCAAAGATAACAATCTAGTGATCCAGGAGCTCACTGTATCAGGCTGACGTCTTTCCTTTACTCTCCTCCTGTAAGAATCAATGTCCCTTTTAGGGTCCTCCAAAAGGCTCTTATATTGTGGGGTCCGGCTTACCCCCTAGACAGAGAGCTCCTGTCTGATCTCCAGAAGGCAGGACAGTTACAAACATCTAATAATGAAAAATAACTCCCTCTACTCCTACCTTTCCCATCGCTTCCTCCTCTCTTCCAAAATGTGCACTTCTGACCTTCCCCGGGGCGCCATCTCTAGGACTACCCTCCCTACCTCTACTCAGCATTTCCCATGTCAGTATGTTTATCTACCTAGTTGAAGATGTTCCACCTTCCCAGTAGTTGAGCATTTAAGATAAAGTCAGAGTTTTTAAATGGGTATAAGACCTGTCTTTGGTGTGCGAGATCTAGGGTATCTATAAAAGGTTCCCACTTAGTCATGAATTTCTTTGTCAGTCGTGTAATGTCCCCTTGCGTGTCTAACTGTTCGTAGATCATCTGTTTTCTTAGAGCTCCTTTAAGTTGTCAGGCTGGGTAGGCATCATCCACTGCTGGAGAACGAGTTTTCTGGCATGTAAAACTACATTGTTTATCCCTATTTTTATCTGTGAATGTAATAAAATGACCATTTCTATAGTTAGGTTAACTGTCACCTCAATGCTACTCTCCACCCATCTCTGTGTTATACCCCAGAATTTAGTTAGCTTTGGACATGTCTTTATCATATGTAGAACGTCAGGATCTTTGTATGCACATTTCGGGCACAGACCCGAAGAGCTTTGTATCCACCTGTGGAACATCTTGGGTGTAATGTATACATTGTGGATCAATTTTGTGTGTGATTCACGTAAGTCATTCGACAAAGTGGCCTTTCTCACTCTAGAGATACTCTGTTCTATATCGTGATCTGTCACGTCGTGACCCATCAGTGTGCTCCAGGTATTCTGGAGGTGTGTTTTAAGCGCGTTATTAGGTTTAGTTTGGAGGGCATTGTAGGCACACGAGATGGAGGTCATCCCCCCCTTCGTCAGTGTCAGAAGTCTGTAAATGCTGCAGGCAGTGTCAGGCATAGATCCTGTTCTCAGCAGGTTTTGAACATAGTGTTGCATCTGGAGGTAAGCAAAGTGGTGTGTGTTGGGAATATTATAATCTTTTTGAAGATCTCTGAAGGGCCGAATTGATTTCCCATCATCCATTGTGTGCTGAAACTTAGTGATCCCCCATCCCTCCCACTGTTTAAAATGTGTTGTCGTGAACCCTGCAGGGAAGTCTGGGTTACCCTGCAGTGGTAAATAAATTGTATGTTTGTGTGAAATATTAAACTTCCTGCACATCTTCCACCAGGCCCTTATAGGCTAATAAAGATTGGGTATCTCTCTGGCTATAGGTTGAATCTGTGCATGTCATATGTGGTAACATCTTCAGGGACCATGGTCTAATGAGTTCTGACTCGAGCGGATAATTAGTAAAGTAGTTCCCATCAACTAGCCAATCCATTACATACTTGGCCAGGGCTGCCCAGTCCAAAGCCTCCCATTGCAGGTTGGCATGTCATTTTGTGATAACTCAATCTGTGTTTCTTCCCCTTCCATAAAAAATTGAGAATATCCCTATTTAAGGCTTTGAGATCCTGCTTATGCAGTAGTTCAGGCAACATCTGCAGTGTGTATAAAAGTTTAGGGAATAAAATCATTTTAATTAACCCCACTCTCCCGAATTTACAAGTAACTGCTTAAGCTCTTTCAACAGTGGCTTGAAGTTTGCACTATACAAAATTGGCAGGGTTTCTAGTCAGCGTAATGCCTAGGTACTTAAAGGAGCCGTGGATGATTTTGAAATGGTCTCCCAGGGGAATAGAAGGGTATTTGTCATGCAACCATAACAGTTCAGATTTATCCATATTTATCTTATACCCTGATATGTCACAAAATCCGATATAATCCGCATAATAGTGGGAATATGTGTTCTAGGGTCTCGCGTGTATAATACCATGTCATCCGCAAAGAGGGATAAGTGAATAACTTCCTTGCCTATGTTAATCCCCAAAGTGTCTTTCCTAATTTTAATCGCTAGGGGTTCCAGTGCTAAGTCAAAAAGGAGTGGAGAGAGAGAGAGAGAGAGGACACCCCTGCCTCGTACCCCTCATGAGAGAAAATGATTCAGACGGTGTTCCATTTATCAAGATCGCTGCCTGGGGGTCATTGTAAATATCTTTAATAGCCGTCAGAAAAGGACCCTGCACTCCAAATTTTCCCATCACTGTGAAGAGGTGATCCCAAAGCATCTTATCGAATGCCTTTTCCGCATCTACTAGGATCAAGCATGCGTCCTCATCAGCCTTATGTTGGGCTTCACTACTCTTACCCCAAAAATAGGTAAGTATTAATTGGAGTTGTCTCATGTTCCAAACCGCAGATCTACCCTTCACAAACCCGGTTTGGTCTCTATGCACTAGGGAAGGGAGCACTCCTTCCAAGTCTATTGGCCAATATCTTAGTAAACAATTTATAGTCTACGTTTAGTAGGGAAATTGGGCGCTATGATGCCATCAGTAACGGGTCTCTGTCCTGTTTTGGTATGACTGTCACATTCGCTTCTGTGAAGCGTTTAGATAATTTTGCTCTCCCATCTAGTATAGCATTATACAAGGAAGCCAGGGTGTCCACCATTTCTGTCTTAAGCATTTTGTAGAATTCTCTAGGTAACCCATCAGGTCCCGGGGTCTCCTCCAGCAGTAGTGTTTCTATCGCTTTGCTGACCTCGATTGGGTGAATTGGAGCATTAAGCTTTTGTAGTTGCTCGTCTTCTACTTGTGGTAAGTGAAGATCTTTCCAAAAAGTCTCCTTTTTGTTCAAGCACACTTCTTGGGAGTCATAAAGAGTAGAATAGTAGTCAACAAATGTTTTGCGTATGTCCGAGTCCTATGTGAGAATGTTGTCCCTCTGCTCTTATGGCTACTATGGTGTTTGGCTTCCGTTCAAGTTTAGTTAGTTTTGCCAATAGCCTACCAGTACGATTTCCAAAGCGGCAATATTTAGCCTGTAACCTATTCTGGGCATTGACAGATGACTGAATGAGGTATGAATCTCTGAGACCCTTAGTGTCTCTATACTTAACTCTGTTCAGGGCTGTGGGATTCCTTAAGTAATGGTTTCTAGCATTCAGCAACTGTCGGAGAAGCAACTCCCCCTTCGCCCTACGGGATTTTGTTAATTTGGCTGCATACGCTGTGACTACCCCCCTCAGCACTGCTTTTGCCGACTCCCAGAACAGGGAGATGTCCCAGAGATGCTGGGCATTCAGGTCTTTATAGACTAGCCATTCCCCAATGAGGTATTTGTGTAAGTTTAGATCCTGATACAAGTGGGTGGGGAACCTCCATCTGAGAGACTGTCTATGTGGTGTAGTCGTACTTACTGTCATTGAAACCGGAGCGTGGTCCGAGATAGTAATGGGATCTATTTGCGTGTCTGTAATTCGTGGTGAGAAGGACTTAGTGACTAAGAAGTAATCTATGCGGGATAAGGTGGGTTTTGGATGGGTGTAAGCATGTGTGATCTCTTGCCTCCGGGTTCCTGTCTCTCCAAATGTCAGAAAGTGAGTGTGTTCCTAAAGTTTTTAAGGATTAATGTTTCTCTTTTTGAGTTTGGCCATGGTTGTATTCGCTGTGTAGAATTGTTTGGATCCCTAAATCTATCTGCTGATGTGAATGGCGCTATGTTGTAGTCTCCACCTACAATGATGGGAAAGTCAGTGAATTGGATAAGTAGGGTTTGTAGTCTGTCCCAAAAAAATTATTTTCTACGTGGGGGCCATATACCCCACATAATACAAATTGTACTGCGTCAATTTCTAGCTTGACAATTGGGTATCTGCCCTCTCTGTCAGCAATCGTCTGTGTTATGGTATAGTTGAGACCCTTTCGGAATAATAAGGCAATACCTCTCGCTCTCTTTTCCTCAAAAGGTGTATACAGTACCTCTCCCATCCAACTCTGTTTAAGTTTTTGATGTTCTTTTTGTGAGAGATGTGTTTCCTGTAATATTGCTATGTCTGCTTTCTTGATGTTTAACTGACGTAGTATTGTTTTTCTCTTGATTGGGGATTTGATTCCCCCTACATTCCACGTTAACTTCATCTTGTATTGGGTTGTGTGTCTGCTCAGGCTTCTATTTTGTCTGAGTGCTATGAACCTAGTCTTATCAGTAGGTTAGGTCTCCGTGTTCCCTCAGACAGTTAAAGAATATCAGTGTTTGAGTTTTTGTAAAGTTTACCTTACCCCTCTCCCTGGAGTGACGCCCCAAGGTCAGCCGGATCGGTTCTAGTCTTGGTGCATACAGTCTGAGAGAGGAAATACGTGCATAACTATGTAACAGTTCAATAATAGATATTTTAACCCTGACACAACAAAACAAATCAATGCAAGCCTCCTCCCCCACAGTTCCCAACTTCTTTAATAAGAAACAAAACTTTTATAAACGAGCGCCTACCCCCCTCACATGGTAAGGATACTGGTCTATGTGACCTATCTCTCAAATAGCGTTTGGCGACACAGTCTGTGGACCCATGTTACACCTCATGTTGATGGATCAGCGTCTCTGTCCTTTTCAGTCTGGTGGCATTCATCCTCTCTCTGAAGATTGAGTTGTCACGGGGAATCAAAAAACAGAGGGCCTCTTGCTGTCTGAAGTCTGTCTTGCCGGGAACAGCAGTGCAGCCGACCTCCCTTGTTCCATTAATTGTTTGCAATATGGTGAGAATTCTCTCCTCCTAGCTGCAAATGTGGCTGAGTAATCTTGAAACAAATAGATTCCTTTGCCTTCATGTTCTAGTCTTCCTGTAAGCTTGCAGGATGGTGATTTTATCCTTAAAGTTAAGGTATTTAACCATCACTTGGCGTGGTTGCTGGTTGTTCCCTCCCTGTTTCCTTAGTTCTCCAACCCTGTGCGCTCTTTCCACTATACAGGGCGGCCCATCCTGTGGGATTTTCAGCAGATTTGGCAAGGTCTTTTCTGCGAACTCTACCAGTTTTGCATTTGGGAGTGATTCAGGAACCCCCACTATTCGCAGGTTGTTCCTTCTCGATCTGTTTTCCAGACCATCAATTTTTGCCCACAGTCTCATTTTGTTGCTGTAATGTTTGGACTGTAGAGTCGGTCTCCCTGTGACGGAGTTCACTCCCTGCTACTTTATGTTCCACTTGTGTCAATCTGCCATTAAAGGATTTAACTTCTGCAGTGAGTGAGTCCATTCCTGATTGAAGTTGGTCTATTTTTGGGAGGAACAATGCTGATATCTGAGAGACAATTGGATGGGTGTCTATAGGGTTGTTAGGTAACATTTCCTCTGAGAACCCTGCAGTTTGATGGGTTTCTGCTTGGTTTTTCTTTTTATAAGCATTTTTCAGCCTGTTTGACATCGTGGCTGTTGTCTTGGTGAAGGAATCGTAATATTTTTGCATACAGTTCTGGTAGATTTGGAGCTGCTAAGATCAGCTATAGAAGGGGGTGCGTTGATTCTTTAGCAAGGTAAGAACTCCCCTTGCTGAACCACACGGCCACAGATTGCCAGGTACGATATAGAGTTAATTGAGGTTACAATGAGTGAATGATGGGTGAGTAGGGGGGGTCTGGGCTCAAATCTTTCTAGCCCTGCATGTCACCAGCACCCGTATGTATATATTAATGAAGGGTGAGCTTGTAAGTCTGCGACACTTCCAACCTCTAAGTCAGCCTTGCAATATCTTTGTTTATTGTGAAGCACAGCTGTAGGTAGAGGTGTAATGCTTGTGCTACGGGTGAAAGTGTTCCACACTGACCTAACAGGTTGCCGATTACCAGGTCAAACAGAGATTCTGTAAGTCTTTAATAGGCAGTGTGCGGGTGAGGTGTTAGCAGAGAATACTGGGAATATTGTATGGGTAGTTGGGCCTGCCTACCAGAAATGCTTTGTGCAAGAATTACACTGATGAAAACCTTAATGATCTTTTCAATCCTCCAGGCTATAGAGTGTCTGGGAAGTAGGTAGGAAGTAGTGTCTATCTCCTGCATTGGATTACCTCCATCAAACACTGCTCTGAAGAGAAAAAAAAAAGGGGGGGGTTGAATCCAAAAGTCACTTAAACTGGAAATCCTTTCTAATTATGCAGCGTTTTTATTTTATTTTGTTTAGCTGTTTCCCTTATAGCTTGTAAAGGGATGTCCGTTCAGCAAAATAATGTACAACTGCTGGGGTTCTCTCCTACTTTATCCCTGTTCGTGAGTTCTATTCCAAAAGCTGCAGTGGCATTCTGGGAATCTATTCTACTCTATCCTAGAGCTACGTTAATTAGGGGACAGATGGTAGCTTATGTGGAGGTTATCGTTTGCCTTTCCAGCCTTTTTATTTTTATTCTCCCCTCTATCATGCAAATTTGTCCTGGGATCCTGTACAGAGCCGTTCACCAACAACACCGGCTGCCTCTTGCAGAGTTACTGCGCAGTGCTACTTGGTATCCCCACTGTGTAAGAAAGATGGCGGTTTTCCCGCTCTCTGCAGGACTCACCCTCTGACCGGCACCTCTGCTCTCACTCTGGCTGCTGTTTTGCGGGTATTGTTGGAGCTAGTTTTAAGCCCTCAAGCCCTGGCACAGTCGGTGTACAGTAGTTGCCGTTACGGACACATCTGTGGCCGCTCTCCTCCTCTCCGTTCTGCAAACTTATGCGGTGGGGGAATCAGATCAGTGTTAATTTTGATGGCAAATTTCAATTTAGTCTTAGTTTTAGTCTTTTGACTAAAATGCCATTTTAGTTTTAGTCGTATTTTAGTCATCTGAATTGTTTTAGTCTAGTTTTAGTCGACTAACTCTTTAGTTGATATTAGTTGACTAAAATCTAAGGGGTTTAGTTAAAGTGCAATGTATTATTTAAGCGTTCCTCTATAATTTCCAAACTCATTATATACTCCAGGAGTAAACATAACACCTATTAAGGTTTAAACATGCAGTATAGACACAGATTTAGAAATTGTTAATTTTGACAGCAAATTTTGATTTAGTTTTAGTCAGTCTTTTGACTAAAATGCCATTTTGATTTAGTTTTAGTCAGTGTCTTTTGACTAAAATGCCATTTTAGTTTGTCGTATTTTAGTCATCAGAATTTCTTTAGTTTTGTGCTCATTTTAGTCGAGTTTTAGTCGACGAAATTAACACTGAATCAGATGATGGATTCCTAACTGAATTAGCTCCGGGCAGTCTCTTCTCCCTTCTGCCAAGGATATCGGCTGTTTTCCGGGCTATGAATGACAGAATGAGGTAGTTTTGTCCGACTTTACTGCCTGAGCTCTGTCCCTTGCTTCTGCCTTCAGCACCCGCCCACCGGAAGCCATCACGTACTACTATTCTTATGGAAGATAGTGCTTCTTTTAAAGGGACACTGAACCCAAATTTTTTCTTTCGTGATTCAGATAGAGTATGACATTTTAAGCAACTTTCTAATTTACTCCTATTAATTTTTCTTCATTCTCTTGCTATCTTTATTTGAAAAAGAAGGCATCTAAGCTATTTGTTTGGTTCAGAACCCTGGAAAGCACTTGTTAATTGGTTAATAAATTATTTTGTGATTCAGATAGAGCATGCAATTTGAAGCAACTTTCTAATTTTCTCCTATTAAATTTTCTTTATTTTCTTGGTATCTTTATTTGAAATGCAAGAATGTAAGTTTAGATGCCGGCCCATTTTTGGTGAACAACCTGGGTTGTCCTTGCTGATTGGTGGATAAATGAATCCACCAATAAACAAATGCTGTCCAGAGTACTGAACCAAGAAAAAAGCTTAGATGCCTTATTTTTCAAATAAAGAAAGCAAGAGAACGAAGAAAAATTGATAATAGGAGTAAATTAGAAAGTTGCTTAAAATTGCAGACTCTATTTGAATCACAAAAGAAAAAAATTTGGGTTCAGTGTCCCTTTAAGGATCCTTTAGATAGGAAGATTTAATCTTATCTTAGGAAGTCATATTTACATACTGGCTATATTCTTAGACCTGCTATTTCTATAGCTGATGTTACTGCTTCAACTTTTTGGCTGGACAGTCTAGCACAGCAGTTATCAGATCCTGGCTTGTCTAGCATTGTTCTTTTACTTCAAGATGCTAATTGTTACAAACTGCTGTTTGTAACTGGCCCTTTAAATGAAAAATTGCCCTGCTTCCCTGGATTTTGGAGAAGCCTATTTGCCAGCCTCCTTCCTCATGACTATGGCCCCTGGAAGATTGTGCCCCTGAGGACATATTGACTTTTGTTGGGTGTGTGTGGCCCTTTAAGAACCATCTGGGGACATATTGTGACTTTAATGAACAATGCCCCTTTAAGACTATGTCCCCAGACCTGTGAAATGACTTGTCCCTGGCTTTCTCCCACTTGGTTCAGTTTCATTGTGTGCCATTAAGAGTTAAATTTTGTTCAGCTTCAAGAAACCTATTCTAAATACAAGTCTGCTGGGATTAGCTCTAATTAGGTTTAGTGATCAACTTTCCCATTGTCTAATCAGACTAGTATTGATAAGGTGGACTGCATTGTTTTATTGTGTGTAATGTTATCTGCTGAAGTAAATGTTGTGGCCTGTCAAAGGGAGTGTCTCTCTATCTAATATCAAATGTGTGATGGGGGATTTTATGCCTCCCCCTGAGAGTGTCCTGTTGGCATGTAACCTCAATAAAAAGGAGGCTGTGTGCTCCAGCACATCAGACCTATTTTCTGTCCCTCTAACTTGCAGCTTTGACTCATGTTTGTAGGGGACAGCTTCAGCTAATATCACTACAGGGATTGCTGACTATGGTGCTGATGATTCTTTGGTGAGCGCTAGGAGCATCCTTTTCTACGGTCCAACTTCCAGCCAGCCTGGAGGCAACCGTAACATTTGGCGGCAGCGGTGGGATTGGCGTCCTAGCGCAAGGAGCAGCACCACAACAGCACTGGTATCGTAGGAGAGTTATTGAGGGCAACGCTAGCCACTGCGCAGCGTCCCTACCTACAGCAGCATGGAGCTGACAAGACACTATTCAGAACCCTGTGAAGAGCACCTCAACCTGATCCGTCGCTATGAGGGCGCGGATTTCGTTCCAGAGGTAAAGAGGCGGCTAGTCCGATATGGTCCAGACCCTGCACAGGAGGTAGTCAGTCGCATCATCCGGGAATTGGATACGGAGAACAAAGCGGCACGAGCCTTTGAGCGCCAACTGTGGAGTTTGAGGGTCTGGACACCTGGTCTCCAGCGAGAAAGTGAGTCACAGGGAGCGGAGAGCAACGACCTCCCTTCCCAGCGGCAGCCAGAGTTACAGGGAGAGGAGAGCAGCGACCTCCCTCCCCAGCGGCAGTATACCGTGCAGAGGGAAGAGACAACCAGTCCCCTTCCCCAGCCAGAGATACCAGAGGCAGCAGGCCTCATAGACTGGTCCTGGGAGGACCCCCAGCAGGCAGGTGGAGATGGGACCGCAGTCTCTCTACCGGCCCTACAGGGATGCTGGGCAGGCGGCCCAGATCCCCAGCGACAGACCCAGCTACAGGGAGGGGAGAGCATCGACCTCCCTCCCCAGCCGGAGTGTGCCTTCCAGGGAGAGGAGACAACCGGTCTCTCTCCCCAGCCGCAGCATGTTCCACAGGAAGCGGAGAGCATCGACCTCCCTTCCCAACGGCCACCGGAGTATCAGGAGGAGGAGGTAAGCCAATCTCCCCCTCCCCAGCTAACTCCTAACTTGGGCCCAGGGTTAACAGTGGAGATGTTAACCCCCACTGACCCCCACGTTCCCTTTGCCACCGGGCAGGACTATGCCCCAATTCCCCCAGCAGAAGAGCTGGCATCAGAACAGAGCGCTGCTGGCCTCTGCCCTACAGACCCCCTTGTTACAGGACTGGCCTGCAAACCCCTCACCCCAGCAGAAGCGCTGGCACCAGGGCAGAGTGCCGCTGGCCTCTGCCCCCCAAGTACCATCAGCTATTTGCCCAGCTGCGCCAGGAAGGCCGAGGATGCTGCACTTTCATCCTGCAACCTGGAACTTACAGGCCAGTACTACGTATTGTGGGGGGGCTACTTTGCTGCTAGCGATTATTTGTGGGTGGGTTGCGAGACTAACTTGGGCACTGACCGGCAGAAGGTCAGGTGCCTGGTTAGTCTCCCTCCAAAAGGGGAGATATGTTACAAACTGCTGTTTGTAACTGGCCCTTTAAATGAAAAATTGCCCTGCTTCCCTGGATTTTGGAGAAGCCTATTTGCCAGCCTCCTTCCTCATGACTATGGCCCCTGGAAGATTGTGCCCCTGAGGACATATTGACTTTTGTTGGGTGTGTGTGGCCCTTTAAGAACCATCTGGGGACATATTGTGACTTTAATGAACAATGCCCCTTTAAGACTATGTCCCCAGACCTGTGAAATGACTTGTCCCTGGCTTTCTCCCACTTGGTTCAGTTTCATTGTGTGCCATTAAGAGTTAAATTTTGTTCAGCTTCAAGAAACCTATTCTAAATACAAGTCTGCTGGGATTAGCTCTAATTAGGTTTAGTGATCAACTTTCCCATTGTCTAATCAGACTAGTATTGATAAGGTGGACTGCATTGTTTTATTGTGTGTAATGTTATCTGCTGAAGTAAATGTTGTGGCCTGTCAAAGGGAGTGTCTCTCTATCTAATATCAAATGTGTGATGGGGGATTTTATGCCTCCCCCTGAGAGTGTCCTGTTGGCATGTAACCTCAATAAAAAGGAGGCTGTGTGCTCCAGCACATCAGACCTATTTTCTGTCCCTCTAACTTGCAGCTTTGACTCATGTTTGTAGGGGACAGCTTCAGCTAATATCACTACAGGGATTGCTGACTATGGTGCTGATGATTCTTTGGTGAGCGCTAGGAGCATCCTTTTCTACGGTCCAACTTCCAGCCAGCCTGGAGGCAACCGTAACACTAATCATTTCATTTGTGATGCTATATTTGATATTTGTTAAAATTAATATCAAATCTGTTGTTAGCTATTATATCTAGAAGAGCTTTATGGCTTAAATCATGGAATGCTGATATGGTGTCTAAATCTAGATTACTATCTATCTTTTCAAGGTAACCATTTATTTGGTTCTCAATTGGATTATATTATCTCCACTATCACTGGGGGTAAGGGAGTTTTCATGCCCAAAGATAAGAAATCTAAGGGTAAATTTAAAGCTCACAATCATTTGATTCCTTTCAACAGAATAAAGAACGGAAAACCACTCCTTCCCCTAAGGCCTCTGGTTCCAATTGGAGACCATCCACGAATTGGAATAAATCCAAGCCTTATAAGAAACCAAATACAAGCCCCTAAGACCGCATGAAGGTGCGGCCCTCAAACCAGTTCAACTGGTGGGGGACAGATTGAAATTGTTTCAAGACATTTGGGCAGATTATGTCCAAAATCAGTGGATTCAGGATATTGTTTCTCAGGGGTATCGAATAGGTTTCAGAATAATACCTCCCATTGGAAGATTCTCTCTTTACCATGTTCCAACAAACCCTGTTAAGGCTTAGACTTTTCTGAAGTGTGTTTCAGATCTAGAGCTTTCAGGGGTAATTGTTCCAGTTCCTCAACAGGAACAGGGTTTGGGTTTTTATTCAAATCTGTTCACTGTACTAAAGAAGGAAGATTCCTTTAGACCAATTCTGGATCTGAAAACTCTAAATCATTTTGTAAGAGTCCCATCTTTCAAGATGGTGACTATAAGGACTATTCTGCCTTTTGTTCAGCAAGGTCATTTCATGTCCACAATAGACCTACAGGACGCTTATCTTCACATTCTGATTCATCCAGACCACTATCATTTTCTGAGATTCTACTTTCTAGACAAGAATTACCAATTTGTTGCTCTTCCGTTTGGCCTAGCGACAGCTTCGAGTATCTTTTCAAAGGTTCTCGATGCCCTTCTATCTGTAATCAGAGAGCAGGGTATTGCGGTGTTTCCATATTTGGACGATATTTTGGTACAAGCTCAATCCTTTTCATTTAGCAGAATCTCACATGAAACAACTTGTGAGGTTTCTTCAAAAACATGGTTGGAGGATCAATTTACAAAAGTTTCTTGATTCCTCAGACAAGGGTCACCTTTTTAGGTTTCCAGATATATTCAGTGTCCATGACTCTTTCTCTGACAGACAAGAGACGAATTAAGTTAGTTTTAGCTTGTCTAAACCTTCAGTCTTTATCATTCCCTTCAGTGGCTATGTGCATGGAAGTTTTAGGTCTCATGACTGCAGCATCGGACGCAATCCCCTTTGCTCTTTTTCATATGAGACCTCTACAGCTTTGCATGTTGCACCAATGGTGCAGGGATTATACTCTGATATCACAGTTGATTTACTTAAATCCCAGCATTCAACACTCTCTGACTTGGTGGTTAAACCATCACCTTATTGTTCAAGGGACCTCCTTTGTCCTTCCTGGACTGTGATCAAAACAGATGCAAGTCTTTTGTGTTGGGGAGCCGTCTGGGGGTCTCTGACAGCACAAGGGGTTTGGGAACCTCAGGAGGCGAGGTTACCAATCAATATTTTAGAACTATCTATTTTCAGAGCTCTTCAGTTTTGGCCTCTATTGAAGAGAGAACTTTATATTCGATTTCAAACAGACAATGGCACCATAGTGGCATATATCAATCATCAAGGGGGGACTCGCAGTCCTTTAGCAATGAAAGAAGTATCTCTGATACTTCCTTGGGCGGAATCCAACTCTTGTCAAATTTTTGTGATTCATATCCCAGGAGTAGACAATTGGGAAGCAGATTATCTCAGTCGTCAGACTTTACATCCGGGAGAGTGGTCTCTCCATCCAGATGTTTTTTCAAATGGTACAGATGTGGGGTCCTCCAGAAATAGATTTGATGGCCTCGTATCTGAACAAGAAGCTTCCAAGATACCCAAGGATCCTCAGGTGAAGATGGTGGATGCTCTAGCAGTTCCTTGGTTTTACCAACCTGCTTACATTTTTCCGCCTCTGGTTCTTCCAAGGGTGATCTCCAAGATCATAATGGAACGATCTTATGTGTTTCTGATAGCAGCAGCTTGGCCTCTCAGGTTTTGGTATGCAGACCTTGTCAGGATGTCCAATTGCCAGCCTAGGCCACTTCCTTTACGGCCAGACCTTCTGTCTCAGGGGCTGTTTTTCCATCAGGATCTCAAAACTCTACATTTCATGGCATGGAAATTGAACGCTTAGTACTTAGTCATAGAGGTTTCTCTGACTCAGTGATTGGCTCTATGATACAGGCTTGTAAGTCTGTTTCAAGGAAAATGTATTATTGGGTTTGGGAAACCTATATTTTATGGTGTTCAACTCATAATTATTCTTGGCATTCTTTTAGAATTCCTAGGATTTTAGTTTCTTCAGGATGGTTTGGATAAGGGTTTGTCTGCAAATACATTTGAAAGGACAACTTTCTGCTCTTTCTGTCTTATTTCATAGTATGATTGCTAAACTTCCTGACATTCACTGTTTTGTTCAGGCTTTGATTTGTATCAAACCTGTTATTAAATCAATTTCTCCTCCTTGGAGTCTTTGGTTTTGAAGACTTTGCAGGCTCCTCCTTTTGGGCCTATGCATTCTTTGGACATTAAATTGCTTTCTTGGAAAGTATTATTTATTTTGCTATCTCTTCTGCTAGAAGAGTTTCTGAATTGTCTGCTCTCTTGTAAGTCTCCTTATTTGATTTTTCATCAAGATAAAGCTGTTTTGTGGACTTCATTTACATTTTTGCCTAAAGTTGTTAATTCAAACAACATAAATAGGGAAATTGTTGTTCATTCTTTGTGTCCTTATCCTAAGAATTCTCTTGAAAGATCTTTACATTCTTTGGATGTGGTAAGAGCTTTGAAATATGTTGAGGCTACTAAGGATTTCAGAAAGACTTTTAGTCTATTTGTTATTTTTTTCTGGCTCCAGGAAAGGTCAGAAAGCTTCTATTTATCTAGCTTCTTGGTTGAGACTTGATTCACAACACTTATCTGGAGATGGGGCAGTCTCCGCCTCAGAGAATTACAGCTCATTCTACTAGATCTGTTGCCACTTCTTGGGCTCTTAAGAATTAAGCTTCAGTTGATCAAATTTGCAAAGCAGCAACTTGGTGGTCTTTGCATACGTTTACTAAATTTTACCACTGACTTTGATATGTTTGCTTCTTCGGAAGCAGCCTTTGGTAGAAAGGTTCTTCGGGCAGTTGTCTGTTTGATTTGAATGCCTTTTGTTTTGAGTTTTTTTTTTTTTTTTAATTTTTAAGAAAACAATTATTTTTTGGATTTGATTTCTCAGCGGAAATTCTGTTTTTATTTTATCCCTCCCTCTCTAGTGACTTGTGGACTTCCATATCTTGGATATTGTATCCCATACATCACTAGCTCATGGACTCTTGCCACTTACATAAATTATGTTTTCTTTCATGTAAGAACTTACCTGATAAATTCATTTATTTCATAGTGGCAAGAGTCCATGAGACCCACCCTTTTTTGTGGAATTAAAACTAATATAGCACTGTTGTCTACTTCCAACTAATGGTTATCGGGTGATGGGTACATCCTGCTACCACTCAGTAGCTGTAGAATGCTGTTCTGTCACATGGAACAACCCATGCAATTTAAAAAAAAAAAAAAGTTTCCAGTTTTCTTCTATGATCAAATTTGCTCAATTCCCATGCTATTCTTTGTTGAAGAGATACCTAGGTATGTGTCTGGCAGGAAATGGTGCTGCCATCTAGTGCTCTTGCAAATTAACTATTTCAAAACTACTGCCAATAGTGTTCCAGACACTTTCTTGCTCCTGAGCTTTCGCCCTGCTTTTCAATAAGATACTAAAAGAACAAAGAAAATGTGTTAACAGAAGTCAATTAGAGAGTGGTTTAAAATGACAATATCCCTACCTGAATCATGAAAGTTTGTTGTGATCATTATGTACAGAATGTGTATATATCTATGCATTATAATGGTGCTGTAGAATCTTTTGGTGCTTAATAAATGTTATAATAGAACATTTTATGATAAGGGTTTAATGTTTCATATTTATAGATTTACTGTACAAAATACTGGCGCCTGAGCACTGCTTAAATACGCTCATAAGTATGTAAGGGTAGTCCTGTATCCACTTTATGGACATAATAGAAAATGTGATTTACTGTATTTGTTTAAAAAAAATGATGCTTAAAGTCATAACATTATCCGCTGCTGCTGTATTTTTAAATTCTAGTCAGACTGCGGTCCGTCGCATATAATGGGTTAAAGAAATATGTAGCTCAGTTTCAGCAAGTAGTAGTGAGGGCAGACTCTACAAGCTATGTATATTATACACACGCTCTCCTCCCCGTGTCAGCAGACACTTCCTGCCTTCTCAGGCTGCCACATTTCTTTTGTTTTGAAAGAGCCCGTGACGTCACGAGCAGTCTTCACAGTTCACACACACACACACACACACACCGCCGAGGTCATAAGGTGTAAATCAAACTCCGCCCACCTACAGCACAAGTCACGCCCAATGTATTTTCCAATCCCATTCAACCCTTCCCTATTTCAATTCCCATCAGGAGGCGCGCGACCCTGGTCACGTCCGACTTCAAAGGCCAACGGAAACATCAAAGCGGCCACACCCCCTTCTACTGTCAGGACACAGCCACTCCATTGCCACGCCCCTTCACGTGATCTATGTTGTATTCCCCAGTCAGCAGTCGCGCCTCAGTTGCCTTTTCTCTGCTTCCTTGTTGTTTACATAACCACGCCTTTTCCCTGATACGTCAGGGAGTTTTCTTAAAATGCCGCGCCTATTTTACTTGGTCTTAGGTTTATTATCAGGAGAGCTAAGAATGTGATGGGGAGTGGCATCTGCCTGCGAGTGAGTTTGGTAGAAGTCAAGGGCGTGTTTATATGGTGAGCGGGCGTGGTCAGGGCTGTCTGCTTCTGTGAGAGCTGCGCGCTCCCTTCCTCCCCCCAGTTTATAATGTGCGGGCACTTCCGCTGTCTGGTCAGAAGCGGTGCGATCATGGCGGAGCGCGGTCAGCAGCCTCCTGCTAAACGGCTCTGCTGCAGACCAGGCTTCGCGTCAGCTTGCAGGCCGGGCCAGCGTGCGGGCGGAGTCTCATGTGGGGCCAGCGGCTCTGCCCATGGCCTGTCCGGCAAGACACAAAACCCGGAGTCCCTGCTGGACATTGCGGCCCGGAAGGTTGCTGAGAAATGGCCTTTTCAACGGGTTGAGGAACGTTTTGAGAGAATCCCGGAGCCCGTGCAACGGCGCATCGTTTACTGGTCTTTCCCTCGGAGCGAAAGGGAGATCTGCATGTACTCATCATTTAATACGGGCGGGGAAGAGGTGACCGGGGCCGCCTCCGGGGGGGTTTCCGCTGCTGGAGCCGTCGGGTCTGCTGGTGGAACGGCGGCAGGGGCGGCCTCAGTTGCGAACACAGTCGCTGCAGGAGCAGCTGGGGAGAGCACGGATGAGAACAGGCTACCTTTCCGGCGGGGCATCGCTCTCCTGGAGAGCGGCTGCGTGGACAATGTCCTGCAAGTGGGTGAGTCCGCTGGGAGAGGGAGAGAACCGTGAAATCAACCACCTATTACAACAACCATGTATTGTGTACCAGGCACACACACAGTGTGACACGCAGCTGATTGTGTGTGATCTGCACTGCCACGGATATATAACCCTAGTAATACATGTAAACCTATGGAAGATCCCCCCCCCTCCTCTGCTCTGTGTAACAACCCTCATAGGAAGATATCTGCAAAAAATAAAACCCCACAATCACACTCCCTCACAAAACCACCCACCTCTGTTAGATAAAATACGAAGCAATAAGGAGGAAATGTATAATGAGATTTCAGTGGCTGAACAAAGAGAGGAATTTAAAGGGCAGCGCACAAGGAGGGGGTTTAAATCTGCAGCCACACAATGCAGCGCATACTCAAGTGTGTGTGTTTCCTGTTGATGAGGTTTTTATTCCATTTTTTGTTTACTGTATTATGGGGATGCCCTGTGCATATTAGTGGGCTCATGTTGACATTGGAACTTAATGTCTGTTGTAAGGTTGTGTGATGATTGCTGGTCATGGTTTAACTTTCTTTGTGTACCGGTTAACCCATATTATGGTCTAGACATTTATATATCTAACCTTTAGGTTACTGTAAAGGACCTGAACACCCATCCCAATGCAACTACCTTTTTAACCCCTTAGGTACAGGAGAGAGCTGTAATCCTGATCACTGTGCAGTTGACTGCCCTTTTTGGAACCTTAGTTACAAGAAAAGGTCTAGTTGCCTAATTTATTGTAATCCTGGTAGCTAAGGGGTTACGAAATTATTGCACATCCTTTCAGTGTTTGACTTTTCCCATGACTGTATACCCTGCTCTCCTTAATTGCCTAAAGGTGTCTTAGAATTGTGTGTCTGGGGTAGGGAGAGGGGAGGTCACACCTCCTGGTGGGTTGGTGCTGCTTGATTGCTTGGAGGTGCTTGACAGGATTGTGTGTCTGTGAAAGGCAGGAGGGGGAGAGAGGGTTTGATCACACACCCCTGGGCTGTGCTGCTGCATTGTGCCAGCTAGCTCAGAATGGAGCTGTTTCTTGTCAGGACAAGGGAATGGATTGAAAACAAAACCCACCTTTCATGTCCCCCTCCTCCCTTATGCCTTTATTTGTATAGCCTGATCCCATACCCTTTTATTTTAAGGGTTTTGTTGACACCCCTTCCCATCAGCGTTAGTTGGACAAGCACCTCAAGCAATAAAGGGTTGTCTAAACATGTCTTCTGTGTATATTAATTTCCCATAGTTGTTGGAGGGGATCAACATTTATATTGGGTAGCAGTGAGTTTAAAACTGGCACTACTTAATGTGCTTTCTGTGTATTATTAGGGAAGTTGTGTATTGTACGCTTAGTACTTGATAAGACATCACCCAGAAAATAAATATGACATTTTCTTTTTGCATGGTACATTTTTTTTTCTTTTTTGCTTGGGAGCAGACTTTGCTCTTTGGCTCATATTTGCCAGTTGTGCATATCAAATAGCTGTCAGGCATTCCCATTGAGAACATAGTACTTTGTTCTCATTTTCATGTTTATTTGTGTCTTTTCAGTTTTCTGTCACCCCTCGAAAGGAATCCAAACAAAGAAGGCTCTCTTTCTTTTCAGCACTCGTTAAATAGAACAGTCTTGACAAAGCCAGCAAGGCCGATTACTTAAAGCTGCAGAGCACTGCTGTCGTTAAGGACCTTGTCTACTTCATTTGAAACTTTATATGTAACCTACAAACACTCATACGAAGTACTAGTGATATTAAAGCTACAGTTATCTGAAATTTTGTTCAGAACACCATTGGAGCGTATTCTGATTCATATTTATCCTGTCTCCACTTATTTTGAATTTTAATGCAATTTGCAAACGTGATTTTCTGCATGCTCATTTATTTTCTGGACACAGCCTGTGTTTTTATCTGGGCTCTGTGCCTTTTCAGTCTGCCTAGAGGGGCTAACCTTTTACCCTAATACTTTATTTTTTTTTTATTTTAAATAACTTTCTAGCAAGATGAAGAAAGGAAAAAAAATAAAATAAAGCAGATAGCCACCCCCTTATTTGGCAGCGTTGGACAGTTTTTGTCTGTGCTTGACTCTGCATGCAAGCAATGAGGGATGACAGGAGTGCACACAGGGAGGTTTTTTTGGCTGATTGCATTTAAGCCAGGAATTCATTGTGAAAATAATGCCAAGGGGCAATAAATAAAAGATGCAATCTTCTCTTGGAGACATAGACACAAGCCAAGGCTCCATTTGCTTTCAGCTGTGGTGATTTTTTTTTTTCTTCTAATCTACAGCCTGAACTTTTTTTATTTTTTTCCTTTCAGTGGAAAATTTAGTAGCCATGTTTTAATCTATGTGAAGGTAATCTGACTTGGTGTAGATGTTTTCACACTTGAAACTGAATAAACGTAATGCATTCATTTAGAAAATAATTTGCTTTTTAAACTTTTAATGGTAATTCTGCTAAACTGGCATTTTCTCTAACCCCCATACTATAAATATCTCAATTTCTCAGTGTTACTGTCTGTTGATCTGTGTTTAGTTTTGGGTAAAAAAGAATGCAGTTGTGCTGTACTTAAATTTGTTGTACATAAATTTGTAACGCGCTGTATGTGTCCACACTAATTGGATTTTACTTCATGTGATTTGGTATGAGGGAGTGGCGCAAGCACACAAACATCTGTAATATCAAGCAAAGTTAAATTCAGTTAGTGCTCTTCGTTTGCTGTACGATTATTCATCCAGGACCCTGGTACCTTCACACTTTGTCATTGATATTAAAGGGACAGTATAATATAACATTGTTTTTCCCTTAATGTGTTTCCAATGACTTTACCAGCTGCAGAGTATAAAATGTGAGATTTGCTTATTTGTGTGTATGAAATAGTGGATTTTGTGTTTTGAAGCCATAACCTAATAAAATAGGTTGAGCTTGTAGGTCTAATCAGATCTCATTACTTTATCACATTGTGTACATATACCTGCTTTATCTATCTGTCCGTAAACCAATCACCAATACTTGGAGAGAACAATGAAAAATTAACATGTTATTACCTTATCTCTTCTATAACCCACTGGGAGTGTAATTTCTTCTACTGGCTGTGTTAACACGGCTTGGCCTTGAGGCCAAAAACTTTCCGGATGGGTGGGGATACAACAGGATAAATAAATTATTTAAAATGCCAATATAAGGGTAATGGAAATACTTGTAAACAATTTAATACACTCCAGCAGGTAAAGTGGATCATTGTGAACAAATTAAAGGGGAGAAAAATATTTGAGTAAACTGTCCTACATTTTAGAATTTGTGTGTGTATATTTATGTGTATATAATATGTGTGTGTATATGATTAGCTAAGATTAAAAGCAAAACTGGAAGTCCGTTACCGCATTTGGCCAAATGGGACATATATGCGTGTATGTTTGTGTTAACTTACTGGTTATTCTTGTTGAATATGGCAATTAACCTCCAAGGAGTTAAATGTTTCAATAATTTATAAGAACACATTGTGTACGTGAATTGTCCTTGTAACTGTCACTTAAACATCAAATTTAATAGTTTTTTTTTTTTAACTGTTCTAATCCCTTATGGAAATAATTTTGAGGGTGGACTTTGTTTTAGATCATTTATCTGAGATTTTTCTGTATCATGTGGTTTTTTTCAAAGTATTTATGGATACATATTGACGTGCTATCTGTTCTGCAGCACTAAGCTATGTTTACATTACGCTAACATTTGAGACTTCATTGTCGATCTCAAGAAATGCTCATAGTTGACTTTAATAGGTTTTTGATTTGCCTTTTTGCACACTGTAACTTCTAAATGTGTCCCTGTCAGCCTTTCCATTGCAAGTTACTAAATGTGTCTAAGTACTTTGCTAGTGAGTTGCAACTTTTGAATGTATGGAATAATTTGTATGTCGCACACTAAATTCTTTGATTGTTCAAAATCTATTAGACTTCACTATACATGAATATAATAAACATTGAGGCACACAAGATATTAATATACAGAATCAAAGCTTTAGTGTGCAAGTTAATTTGCACCAGTGAATTGAGGTATAAAATGGCCAAAAGGTCACTGTTTCAGGTCAAAATGTAATGAGAATGTAACCAACCGTTGTAGCAATGCGTTGCATGCCTTCTGGCAACGACATGGTTTTATTTTTTTATCTTTCTTCCCTTACATATGTAGATTTGTCTTCCTAATGCGGCCCTTACTCATTAGGCTTATAACTCTTCTGCTTTTTCTTGCAAACCCATTTCCTAACTAGGACAGTGTGCATTATTTATATGTACCCTTTTAATAAAAATTAAATATGGGCTTTAAATTCAATGTATTCTAGGTTCCCATTTGCGTTGACAAATTATTCATTTGTGTGTTGTAGTGTAAGGATGCAATGTTAACAGTTTGTGTAAAAGAAATAGGCATTTTTATTATGTAATATTGTGGCATTTATGGTGTTTGTTACATTTTCCTTATTACGCCTGTTGGAAAATTATCTGTTTTTTCTTTGTTTTTTATATGGAAATTTTTTTTATTTATTTTTGTGTGTGTATA
>NC_069500.1:157553958-157600501 GCF_027579735.1 Bombina bombina
GACAGAGCAGGAGCGAGCTGCACTTAGTGTTATGGCGCGGTCGGGCCGGGCTGTGACTATACAGCTGGCCCGAAGCGCTGTGTGAATAAAACGGACCCGCTCAGAAGAGCACAGAGCGGGTCTGTAAAACAGCCTTTTTTTTTTTTTTTTTTTTTTTAATTCAAAAGGAATATTACGTTTTATAAAGATTGCGCTAATATAATGTTATATAATTCTGCACTATGTGCAGAATAATATAACATTATTTTTGAGGTTTACTGTCCCTTTAACAATCTCTTTTTGTGCTAGGGAGCAGAGCAATGATTGGTAACACTTAAAAGGGCATTCTTCCATTCAAATTCATTTTAAAATTTGTAGTTTTTGTTTTTTAATCATATTAGTTGCTTTTAGAATTCTTTAATATATAAAGGGACTTAATTCCTGTAAAAATTAATGCACAATTGCTTTTTTACAATATTTTATTTTTTATTTTTTCTGTAATTTAACTATGAACATGTTTCCATAACACCCTTTCCCTCAGAGTGGAGTGTATTGTGTTGAATATAATCTGGTCATTCATACATGCTGTACAGTTATTGGTTGATATATGCAGGGGCGTGTTTATATCTATTCCTAATTGGCCACAGTAAATGAAGTAAGGTAAAGAACATCAAATAGACTTTTCAAGAGATGTCAAATGACTGCAAAGCAATTTGCTTTGCCAATTGCACAATAGGTTTAAAGGGCTATCAAACTGTTTCTTTTAGTAAAAACAAATATATATATTACCTATATCTCTCCTCAGGGGAATGAGAGCAGCTATGTTTGCAACTTAGTTTGCATTCTACACCTTCTGAACATGGGGAAGTCTGACTCCCTGCTTATTTAGTACATCAGCTCATGCTGCTTTAAAGGACCACAACAACACTAGAAATACATAGTTAACAAGTGATAAGCAGCAGATTTTTATCTGGCTAATTTTAATTTTTTCCTCACATTTTCCGTCGTCCTGTATCGTGACCGGCATTAGCCAATCGCAGACTAGGTTATGTGGGAGTAAATTAGAAAGTGTCTTAAAAACTACATGCTCTTTCTAAATCATGAAAGTGTATTTTGACTTTAGTGTCTCTTTAAGCTAGACGTGCCTTCCTGTAGCTACCCCCCAGCCCTCCTCCATGGCTGTGACAGGAAATAATGGACACTGCACAAATTCAATATGAAAAAGAAAAGGTAAAATCAATGTAGAAAGACAAATAATAAATATTCCAATGATTTCTATTAACTATAAGGCAATGCTTTTGTTTCATATCCCTTAACGTGCTTTTAAAACACATTTTACTCTGGTATGCAGATAGTTTTTAATGCTGTGAATATATTCTGACACATTTCTGACCATATGTTTGTTTAAAAAAAAAAACACCAATACATTTGTAACCTAATGGTGCCTTTCTATTTTAAAGGGATACTAAACCAAATTTTTTTTCTTTAATAGGTTCAGATAGAGCAAATTTTTAAAGGGATATAGTAACCCCTCATTTTTTTTTCTTTCATGATTCAGACAGAGCAGGCAATTTTAAGCAACTTTCTAATTTACTCCTATTATCAATTTTTCTTTGTTCTTATGTTATCTTGATTTGAAAAAGCAGTAATAAAAGGTTAGGAGCCGGACCATTTTTTAGTTCAGCACCTTGGTAGAGCTGCTGATTGGTTTGCTACATTTAGCCACAAATCAGCAAGTGCTACCCATGTGCTGAACAAAAAATGGTCTGGCTCTAAAACTTACAGTACTGTTTTTTCAAATCAAGATAGCATGAGAACAAAAAAAAATTGATAATAGGAGTAAATTAGAAAGGTGCTTAAAATCTCATGCTCTATCTGAATCGTGAAATAAAAAAAATTGGGTTTAGTATCCCTTTAAGCAACTTTCTAATGTACTTTTATAAATTTTTCTCTTTTGCTATCTTTATTTGGAAAGCAAGAATGTAAAGTTTTGGAGCCGGACCATTTTTGTTTTTACCAACAATCGGCTAGCTGCTACCCTGCGTGCTGAACCAAAAATGGGCTGGCTCCTAAACTTTTGCTAGCTTTATTTAAAAAGCAGGAACGTAGAGAACGAAACACATTTATAGGAGTACATTAGAAAGTTGCTTCTAAGTGCATGCTCTATCTGAATCATGAAAGAGAAATATCAATTTAACCTTGGTTTGCCCAGGTTTAAAAGCCTGATCTTCCTTTGCTGATGCCCGTTATGGGCAGTTGTAAACATATTGCATACACATTTGACAATCTCTCACATTTCCCAGGATTTTCCTATGTCAATCAGTTCCTTGTGGCTCTGATTTTAATGTTAACTTTTATAAAAACCTTCTTTCTTAGTTCCTAAATGGTTTTTGCCTCAATGTCACTTGCTCATGTAATTTTGGCATCCCTGCTCTGTCGCTCACTTTGCTCCCTTTTTAACTTTATCATTCTCATGTTGATAGCATCTGTCCTAAAATACATTTGGCCACCATTTTGGTTTTAAATCCGCATTGGGGTGAACTGGTTACTAATCCATGCATCTTCAATTGAATTTGTCTCAAAGGGGTATACAAGTACAAAAATAAAAAATGCTCTAATATGGGGATTAAACAGTTTGCTTCAGAGCAGTAATGTACTACTGGGACCTAGCTGAACACATCTGGGGAGCCAATAACAAGAATAGGTAAGTCAAAATGAAACTCATGATACAGAGAGCATGTCATTTACTTCTGTCATCTAATGTGCTTCTTTCTCTCTTCCTTTCCTTTGCTGGAAAACCTGCATAAACTTAGGAACAGCAATGCCCTACTGGGAGCTAGCTGCTGTTTGGTGGCTGCACATACAGTATATGCCTCCTTTATATGCAGTGCATTTCTTCTTCAATTAAGGATAGCAAGAGAATGAAGCAAATTTTAAAGTTAATTGTAAAGTTGTTTTTAGAACTTCACAATTGGAAAATGCTGGGTTTCATATCCATTCAAATGTATTTGGGAAGCTAATGTAGTGTACATAATGAAAGCAAAAAAAAGTTGTAATAAAACGAATCTGGGCAAAGCGTATCATTTCTTTCATCCCCGAAGGCTGTTGGAAGAACCTTGAAGATCAATGTATGCTAGACTCCTGCAGGACTTAAAGGCCTAGTGATTACAGCCATATGAAACCTCTCTTTTATTTAATGATTCAGAACTCTGGTTTTCAAACCTGTCTTCAGGCCACGTTTTGAAGATATCTGAACTGGAGCACAGGTGAAATAATAAACTGCTTAGTAAATGGCTATTTTGCCTGCTCTCACCCAAGGTAATCCAAAAAACCTGGTCTGTTGGGGAGGCCTGAACAAGTTTTAAAACCAGTGAGAGACAATAGAATTTTAAGACTTTTCAATTTACTTCTAATTAGCTTTATTCTTTTGGTATCCTTTGTTGAAGGAGCAGTAATGCACTGCTGAGAATTAGCTGAAAGCATTAGCTAGAGGCATATACGTGCAACCACAATCGGCTGCTTCTGAACCTACCTAGGTATACTTTTCTACAAAGGATACTAAGAATGAAAAGTTAGAAAATAAATTGGATAGTTGTTTAAAATGGTACTCTGAATAATAAAAGAAAAAAGGGTTTCATGTCCTTTTAATTAGTTTCATACACAGATCTGCTTGACCATGTTTTTGTTGTTGTTGTTTACACACTTGTGACTACAACACCATTTTACCAACTGCCTTTGTTATTTTTCTTAGCGGTTAAATTCTCTGCCTTCTGCAAGGTGGTTTGGAAGGTCATCACCGTGGCTTGCTACAGTATGATGTGGATTGCAGCAGTATTTCCAATTGCATATTTCTTAGACGTGAAAACTAAAGTTGCTTGTATACTATAAGTGTTAATTTCAGGTCTTATCTATAGAATGGTCTCCCCCACCTTATTTTTATGAATCTGAATCTACATTTGGAGGTAAACCTTTGTAATAAAAGCACTGAAAATGTTGCTCCCCCCCCTTTCAGTTGTCATAAAATTTAAATTTAAAAATATGTAACCTAAAGAGAGACTGCTATATTAATTTCAAAATATATAAAATGTTTTTATGAACATTAAAGGACAGTTATAATCAATTACTTGGTTTAGAGCATATAATTTTAAGGCTAATAAAACCTAAATATCTGTTTAACCACCGCAAATGAGATAAACACATAGAAGTACTACTAATCCAATCACGACTCGACTGTTAGTAGTGCAGCTGATGGGATCAGCAGTGCTCTGTACAGCGGTACTTTTACTGTGTTTACCAACCAACCCTATTTGTTTGGAGCTACTCTTAAAATTCCATGCTCTAACGAATTAGAGAATGTAACTTTGTTGACTTAATCACCCTTTTAAGTTTAAATGCTCATGTAAATATGTAAATTGAGTAAAGCTGGGGATGATGAATCTGTTTTAAATTTAGGAATCAGACAGTGGAGTTTGTATACAGTATAGATATATGGAGAATAATCCAAAAAGGAGCCAGGGGTAAAATTCTAGGAGTTAATGTCTTACTGGCTCCTGGGTTTGAGCCGTGATGTAGTGGGCGGATATAGTGTGCGCATAGAGTATAGAAACTCATACAAGACTTAGTTTTGTGAACTGCTTGTGATCTTTAGTCCATCTTGCAAAGGGACAGTAAACACCTTCAGCAGAGTCTGAATGTTAGAACTAGTTGCATCTTGTTTTCTGTAATTTGCTTTAGTCAAACTTCACCCACTGGTTTCTGTATTTGTAGTCGGACCAGAAGATAAGTCTTATTGTTGTGTTAAAGGACCATTAACCACTTCACGCCGTTAGGACTTTCTATGCCGTCCTAATAGCTCTGGGCTTTAACGCAGTTAGGGTGGCACAGAACTTCCTACCTTAAATGATGTCCTGCAGCCTCCTTTCCGGGAATTAAAAATCGTACGGGGTGTGCCTAGCATCGTTGGCAGCCCCTCATAATCCGATCCTGGACTTGCGATCACATGATCGCTTCAATGATAGTGTCAGTTTCTTTATCAAGCAAATGTTTACATCGGAACAAACCATTTACCCCCTGCATGAAGGGGTTAAAGGGACATTGATAAATCGTTTTTTTTATAAAAAAAAAAGTCTGCAATATACTTTCATTATTTATAGGGTTGCACCGATACCAAGTGTTTGCATTAGTACTTGTACTCGTGCAAATGCACCGGTACTTAAACCGATACCTCCAATTCCTACCCATAAGCCATCTTGTGGCATTTTTCAAACTGCATGTTCCCATTTCATTTTAAGCTGGAGTGGAGACTTAACTAAAAATTGTTCTGCCAATACAAATTGCTGTTATTTGTATTGTACATCAGAGCAGTCATTCAGACAAGCCCCTGAAGTACTGGGCAGTTAATAAACTGAGATTTAATGGCCCAAAAATATCTTTCTAACCCATGCAGTAGTGTGAAAAGTGAAAGATTGTTCAAACGTCCTTGCTGTTAGCAGAAACAGACTTATAGCTGAACATGCAGAGATGCTTCTGTTCCTTAACCCCTAAATGACCGCAGCACTTTTCCATTTTCTGGCCGTTTGGGACCAAGGCTATTTTTACATTTCTGCAGTGTTTGTGTTTAGCTGTAATTTTCCTCTTACTCATTTACTGTACCCACACATATTATATACCGTTTTTCTCGCCATTAAGTGGACTTTTTAAAGATACCATTATTTTCATCATATCTTATAATTTACTATAAAAAAAATTATATAATATGAGGAAAAAATGGAAAAAAACACACTTTTTCTAACTTTGACCCCCAAAATCTGTTACACATCTACAACCACCAAAAAACACCCATGCTAAATAGTTTCTAAATTTTGTCCTGAGTTTAGAAATACCCAATGTTTACATGTTCTTTGCTTTTTTTGTAAGTTATAAGGCAATAAATACAAGTAGCACTTTGCTATTTCCAAACCCCTTTTTTTCAAAATTAGCGCTAGTTACATTGGGACACTGATATCTTTCAGGAATCCCTGAAAATCCCTTAACATGTATATATTTTTTTTTAGAAGACACCCCAAAGTATTGATCTAGGCCCATTTTGGTATATTTCATGCCACCATTTCACCGCCAAATGCAATCAAATAAAGAAAATCGTTCACTTTTTCACAATTTTTTTGACAAACTTTAGGTTTCTCACTGAAATTATTTACAAACAACTTGTGCAATTATGGCATAAATGGTTGTAAATTATTCTCTGAGATCCCCTTTGTTCAGAAATAGCAGACATGTATGGCTTTTGTTGTTGCTTTTTGGTAATTAGAAGGACGCTAAATGCCACTGCGCACCACAAGTGTATTATGCCCAGCAGTGAAGGGGTTAATTAGGGAGCATGTAGGGAGCGTCTAGGGTTAATTTTAGCTTTAGTGTAGTGTAGTAGACAACCCAAAGTATTGATCTAGGCCCATTTTGGTATATTTCATGCCACCATTTCACCGCCAGATGCGATCAAATTAAAAAAAACGTTAAATTTTTCACAATTTTAGGTTTCTCACTGAAATCATTTACAAGCAGCTTGAGCAATTATGTCACAAATGGTTGTCAATGCTTCTCTGGGATCCCCTTTGTTCAGAAATAGCAGACATATATGACTTTGGCGTTGCTTTTTGGTAATTAGAAGGCCGCTAAATGCCGCTGCACATCACACGTGTATTATGTCTAGCAGTGAAGGGGTTAATTAGGTAGCTTGCAGGGTTAATTTTAGCTTTAGTGTAGAGATCAGCCTCCCACCTGACACATCACACCCCCTGATCCCTCCCAAACAGCTCCCTTCCCTCCCCCACCCCACAATTTTCCCCGCCATCTTAAGTACTGGCAGAATGTCTGCCAGTACAAAAATAAAGGGAATCTTTGGGTTTTTTTTTAAAAAAAATTGTATAGCATATTTACATATGCTGCTGTTTAGGATCCCCCTTAGCCCCAACCTCCCTGATCCCCCCTCAAACATCTCTTTAACCATCCCCCTTTGCCTTTTTGGGGGCCATCTTGGGTACTGGCAGCTATCTGCCAGTACCCAATTTGCAGGAAAAAAAGGTTTTTTTTTTTTATTTTTCCCCATTTTTTTTTTCTGTAGTGTAGCTTCCCTCCCACATACTAACCCAACACCCCCTGATTTCGCTTTTTATTTTGATTAATTTTATGTTTTAGAACCCTGATGAGCAAATCCTATGGTGCATATTTTCTGTAGTGTAGCGGTTCCCACCCGCTCCCTCCCGTGCACGCGCCCGCCCCCACCCGATCGTGCACGCGCGCGCGCCCGTGCGCGCCCCCGGGTCATCCCCGCCCACGATCCCGCCCCCCTCCACATCACTGGACCCATCGATGGCCGCCACCCGCCTCCCACGTCGGCTCCCACCCACCAACGATACCGGCCATCGATGTCCGGTGCAGAGAGGGCCACAGAGTGGCTCTCTCTGCATCGGATGGCCATACATGGTTATTGCAGGATGCCTCCATATCGAGGCATCACTGCAATAACCGGAAAGCAGCTGGAAGCGAGCAGGATCGCTTCCAGCTGCTTTCCACACCGAGGACGTGCAGGGTACGTCCTCAGGCGGTAACTGCCTTTTTTTTGAGGACGTACCCTGCACGTCCTCGGTCATTAAGGGGTTAATAAGAACTTACTGATAGCAGAAACAGACTTATAGCTGAACATGCAGAGATGCTTCTGTTCCTTAATAAGAACTTTCCACTAACTTTTGAAAAAATATTCTAATTGCTAGATTCACTGTTATACTTCTACTTCTCTTCTTGCACAATAATGCTCAAAACATACTGTACTCTGAGGAACAACCTTAGCCAAGGCTGGACTGGGAATAAAAAGCAGCCCTGGAAAAATATGAAGACCAGCCCTATTTTCTGTTGAGTCAGTAGAATGTAAATGCCCCATTTTTCTCAAAGGGGATTACTGGGATACTCCTTCCTCAATATTTTCAGAATTAAATTATATTACTTTGTATTAAGTACAAATGTCAGATTGAGTTATATAGGCACCCTACAACCCAATTGCATCCAGTAATCCCCCCTTTAAATTGTAGCTTTCCAGCCCTAGCTGCTGCAGCTGTTATTTATTGTTGTAATTATTAAAATGTTATTGTAGTATTATTATTTATAAACATGTTCTGTAAACTTTGTGACAAGCACATAAAACTTATTATTTCAAAATGTCTTTTGAGATACAGTTCATAATTATAAAGAAGTGATCTTAAATCATTACTGTGTAATGTGCTAGGTAAACTGTCATGATATAAAAAAAGTATCGGTACTTGTACTCGGTCTTAAAAAAAAAATGCTATGGGTGCAACCTAATTATTTATTTTGTCCCCTTTACCTGCAATTCCATTCTGAAATTTGGAGCTTTTCAGTTCCTGTTAGAAATGGAAGTGCATAATGCTGTTATATTCCACACAGCAATTGGCTGCACGCTCTAGTGACCTATTTCTAACTGTCCCTAACTGGCCACATCAGAGAAGGTAACCTAAGTTACAACATGGCAGCTCCCATTGTTTTACAGACCGTAATATTTACACGTATTTTGTCAATATTTAAACAGCTAATGTAACTTTGAGAATAACATGTAGATGTACTTTTTAGACTAATTTTTTCTTTAAATGCATCATTCTATCTAACATTTATTTAGTGTTTAATTTCCCTTTAAATACAGTAGAAATGCCTAACAAATGCATAGTAACAAATTACAATAGCACACTCAACTTCAAATAAGCAGATTTTTTTTTCCTAATGAAAAATGTATTTTTTATTCAGATTCCCGCCCCCCCCCCCGATTTTACTATTTTTGGTCACACCCTTCATATGCCTACACGCATGATAACACTAACTTAAAGGGACAGTCTAGTATAAATTAAACTTTCATTATTCAGATAGGACTTTTAATTTTAATCAACTTTCCAATTTACTTTTATCATCAAATTTGCTTTTTTCTCTTGGTATTCTTAGTTTAAACTAAACATAGGTAGGCTCATATGCTAATTTCTAAGCCTTTGAGGGCTGCCTCTTATCACAGGCTTTTAAAATCTCTTTTAAACACAGAGACAGAAAGTGCACATGGGCCATATAGATAACACTGTTCAGGCACAGGGGGTTATTTAAGATTTAGCACAAAACAATGCTAAATTTAAGACAATAGATAATAAACAGTCAGTCGTGATCTGGGGGTTGGAAGAAGGTTCCTAGATACAAGGTAATCACAAAGGTAAAAAGTATATTAATATAAACGTGTTGGTAATGCAAAACTGGGGAATGGGTAATAAAGGGATTATCTATCTTTTAAAACAATAACAATTCAATGGTAGACTGTCCCTTTAAAGAAGCAGTAACCACCTTGTAATTACAATGTTTTGTAGTGCTCTACAATAACATCAGCCAAATCTAAACATTTGTAAAACAGTAACATCTTGTTTAATGCCGTTGTTTTTCAATAGCCAACTGCCGTTGTTTTTTCAGTAGCTAACTCCCGTTGTTTTTTCAGTAGCTAACTCCACGCAACACTTTCATTAGTTGAAGGAGCCAATCCAGGCTTGAGCTTGCAGACAGGGGCAGTCTTGGTCATTAAAGGGATACTGAACCCAAGTTTTTTTTCTTTCATGATTCAGTCCTCTCACTACCTCAAGCTAAATCACTCCAAAACTAAGCTCCTTATTTTCCTGTCTTCTTCCAAAAGCTCCACCTCCAATCTCTCCAACTTTCAAACTCCATTTCCCCTACGCCGCATGCCTGATGTCTTGGGGTCACATTTGACTCAGATCTTTCTTTCACTTCTTACATTCAGTCCTTGGCTAAATCCTGCTGCTTTCACCTTTAAAAACATCTCTAAAATTAGAAATTTCCTTACACAAGACACAACGAAGATTTTAATCCACTCTCTCATCCTTTCACGCCTCGACTACTGCAACTCCATTTTCTCTGGTCTCCCTAGCTGCTGTCTTAGCTCCTTTACAATCCATAATGAATGCCTCTGCCAGGCTTATCTTCCTTACACGTCGCTCTTCATCTGCTGCACCTCTCTGCCAATCCCTTCACTGGCTTCCTCTTGCCTCCAGGATTAAACACAAAATTCTCACTCTGGCATACAAAACCCTCAACTGCACTGCTCCCCCCCTATATCTCAGACCTTGTCTTCAGATACTCTCCCTCCCGTCCCCTTCGCTCTGCTCATGACCACCTACTCTCCTCCTTGTTACCTCCTCACACTCCCGTTTACAGGACTTCTCCAGATTGGCTACCATCTTGTGGAACTCTGCTTCGCTCCACAAGACTCTCCCCTAGCTTTGAAAGCTTCAAGTGCTCCCTAAAGACTCTACTGTTCAGGGATGCTTACAACCTACGCTAACCTTTCTTTATACCAGTTCCCCCTCCTCCATTGCTATCCCCTTGAACCCCCTTAGCATGTAAGTCTAAGAGCCCAGCTGTTTGTCGATCACCTTCTTTAGAGCTGACTACAACATTGTGACTCTTGTCATGGCCCTCTACCCGTTTGATCCCTATAAATGTTTTGTTGTACTCCGCCTATGTTTATAGCGTTGCGGAATCTGTTGGCGCGCTACAAATAACTAATAATAATTCAGATATGCAATTTTAAGCAACTTTCTAATTTACTCCTGTTATCAATTTTTCTTCGCTCTCTTGCTATCTTTAGTTGAAACAAGCGGGAATGTAAAGCTTACAAGCCGGCCCATCTTTGGTTCAGCACCTGGGTAGCGCTTGCTGATTGGTAGCTAAATGTAGTAGATAAATAGAAAATCTATGGTTTTCAAAACTAAATTGCATGAAAAGGGCTAATGTATTAGTTATTCTTCATAACTAAACATTTTTATGTTAAAATTTCAAGATATTTACTATCACTTTAAAGGAAGTATGGTTTTAAATCCCATTCTTCCTGTAGGATATTATAATTAAAAGGGTACTCCAATCTAAATAAACTTTTAATTCACAAAGAGCATGCAGTTATAAGACACTTTAATTTACTTTCATTATCATATTTTGCAGTCTTTTTTTTTTTTATAGGCACACTTTCTGGGGGAAAAGATCCTTCGGAGCATGTGCACTAGCACTTATGTATACTAGTCTGTGATTGGCTGATGTGTCACATGATACAGAGGGCCGTAAAATTAGAGAATAAATAACGTCGGATAAAATGTATTGCTTATTTGAAATTCAGACTACCTACTGCATTGGGTGGCCCTTTTTAAAGGGGTGTGTTGCCAAGTGTCTCTTAAAAATGCCTCGCTCTTAGTTCTTGAAGCAAATTGATTTGTTAAAGGATTAAATACAGTAGAATTCCATAATGCAAAGGCAATCCAATAGTAATTTGAATTTCAAAGGAGGACTCTGAAGAATGTACAACTTTGTGAAGGAGTTTTTTGTTTTTATTTTTTCTGACAAATTTCAGTTTGTTCAATTTGCCTCCCTCCCGCCTGCGTAGTGGCAGCCAATCAAATAAAGCATTATATGTATGTGCTGAGCAGGAGCTACGACCTCAGTGTGCATATAACAAGATAATGAAATGTGATGAGGCGTGTTTTTTTTTTTTTTTCTGAATCAGGAAAGTTTAATTTTGACTTTATTGTTCCTTTAAATATTGGTGACGAAATCTCTTCCAGTTCCTCTTCACAATCGTGACATTTTGCTTCCTCTTGTCTCACATCCTATTATTTTGGGGAAGTAGTTGCTTATGATGCTGTTCCTTTGCTCACTGAATGCATCACATCCTGTGTGATAGTAGCCATATTTGCAATGTCAGTACTAGGACTATTTCATGATTGTGACAGGATTGTATGTTGCACAGTAACACAGCTACTGGTTTTGCACAAAAGTAGCTGTATTTACAAATTGGCAACAGCTGTTAAAACAAGAGGCTTATAAAATAAGTGATACAAATTACACACTGATGCTAAGGCACTAGCTTCCAGCCTATTGAGAAACATGGTACAACTCACTATAAAGCATTCCATGTTAATAGACTCATAAATGTCACACAAACCTATGCTGCAAAGTGTCCTGGGCAGGATACAGCCATTGATGGCTCGCTACATGTGTACGCTAAAGGTTCCTAAAATGTTATTTCAGTACTGTTTCAGGAGTTGTCTAAAGTATTTGTGTCTTCTGCCTTCCTGAGGAATGAACTCCTCAAACCCGTACTGCAGCTGCTCATAGGTTACAGTGATATATGGGGGTTTGTGGTTTTATTTAAAATTCTAAGGGAATTTGTAGCAATGCACTCATTTCTTTGAGAATGTCATTAAATGCTTGTTGCAAATTGTGTTTTACCTCTTTGAAGGGGTTAGTTGTACACCTGGCAAGTCGTTCATGAACATTGGCAGCTACTTCAGTTTGACTCTGCAGTGAATCTCTGGTCGTAGTATTTAAAGGAATGGTAATCTGGTTCCCAAGAGTGACTTAAAGGGATAGTCTAGTCAAAATTAAATGTTCGTGATTCAAATAGAGCATACACATTTCTAATTTACTCCTATTTTTCTTCATTCTCTTGGTATCTTTATTTTTTTAAAAAAAAGCAAGAATCTAATCGGCACATGAAAAAATGCTTGATTGGTGTCTAAATGTAGCCACCAATCAGCAAGAGCTACCCAGGGTGCAGAACCTAAAATGGGGACAGCTCCGACGCTTTACATTCCAGCTTTTGAAATAAAGATAGCAAGAGAATGAAGAAAAATTGATAATAGGAGTAAATTAGAAAGTTACTTAACATTGCCTGCTCTATCTTAATCCCAAAAGAAGAAAAATGGGTTTAGTGTACCTTTAATAGTAAATAGCTTTTAAATTTAACTACTTCCTTCTAATCTAATGCGTAATGAAATGTAATTGTATGAATGACTTAAATTTTCACTGGCGCAGTAAGCACTTTAATTGTAATATAAAATGCTTAAAGTGTTGGTGTAAACTCCCCTTTTTTTAAATCAGATTCAGAATGTTGGTGATATTTTAGATGGATTTTTCATTCATTAGTTGTAATGAAGATTGTGCTATAACTTTTTAAATATAGATATGAAATTCAAATTCCCCACGCTCCGGCGCCCACTTCAAAAGTAATTTTTTTTTCTTTCTATGAGCTAAAAGTTTTGAACTGTTCTCCAATCAGCACTCTTGCCTTTGGGCACATTTTGTTGTAGCTAGAGCGCTGATTGTAGAACAATTCAAATTGTCACAGAAAATTTTACTTTTTAAGTGGGCGGAGGAGCGTGGGGTATTTGAATTTCAGCACTAGATTTAAAAAGTATGTTTATCGCATCTTCATTACAACTGATGAATTAAACTCCATCTAAAATATCCCTAACATTCAGGATCTGTTTTTATGAAGCGTATAGTTTACCATCACTTTTGAGTAGTAAAACAACCTTTCAATATACTTAATTATTTTGCTTTTGATTTAAATCCAAAAACTTTCCAATTCTGGAAATGGAAAATACACATTGCAGGCTTCATAGCCCCAACTTTGCCATACATATATCCCTAATTTGAAGATTCTCATTTACACTGAAAATGAAGATTTTGTTAGTGCTTGGCACGATGAAGGTGTTATCATCAGGCTTAAAGGGCCAGTAAACCTAAAAAATGTTATATAATTCTGCACATAGTGCAGAATTATATAACATTATATTAGTGCAAGTTTTTTATTATTATATAACATATCTGGTATTTTTAATAAAAATAAGAGGGTTTTCCAGACCCGCCCTCTGTGCTCTACTGAGCGGGTCTGGTTTTTCTTCAGAGTGCATCGGGCCAGCTGTTTAGTCACAGCTCGGCCCGACCGTGCCATAACATTCAATGCAGCTCGCTCCTGCTGTTAGACAGATAGCAGGGAGCGAGCTGCATTGAATGTTATGGCACGGTCGGGCCGAGCTGTGACTAAACATTCAATGCAGCTCGCTCCTGCTGTTAGACAGATAGCAGGAGCGAGCTGCATTGAATGTTATGGCGCGGTCGGGCCGGGCTGTGACTAAATAGCTGGCCCGATGCGCTCTGATGAAAAACCAGACCCGCTCAGTAGAGCACAGAGGGCGGGTCTGGAAAACCCTCTTATTTTTATTAAAAATACCGGCGATGTTGTATAATAAAAAAACTTGCACTCATATAATGTTATATAATTCTGCACTATGTGCAGAATTATATAACATTATTTTTTAGGTTTACTGACCCTTTAAGTACAGACTGTCTGCTCCAAATAAGGCAAATAGTTTTACCTTGGAAAAACAATTGCATTAAAGAAGGCTGTTCTAATGTTCAGACTGCATAAAAATGTAATTAAAGTGATGGTAAATCCAAACGTATAACAAACACTAGGATTTGCCACTAAAAATAAATGTTGGTTTCTCTCATAGTTTTGTAAAAAACGATGTTAAACTCACCCTATGTGTAAGGAAAGAAGATCGCTAACACAGCGCCTCCCGCTGTCCACGACACAGCGCCTTTATCCAGTGGGGTGACTTTTTCGCCTCTAGACCAATAACCGTGCTAGGATGTCACTTAACACGCACAACTATTGGTTTAGAAGTGGAAACATCACCTCATTGAAGAAAGTGCTTTTACGAAATGATGAAATAAAACTTTATTTTTAGTGATGGTAAATCCTAGCATTTGTTATACGCTTGGGTTTACCATCACTTTAAACTGTATTTACTGTCTCTTTAACCTCTATCATAAATATAATACACAATTACAAAATACTATAATTTTGTAATGTCACAAAAAAAATGAAATACATTTTTCTCCTATATCCCTTTAAACATCTTGACGTATAGGAAAATAGATCATGGTTTAGAGTTCATATCGCCTTATTTATTTTACAGTGGATTTTCCAAGATCATCAAATGAGCTTTTGGTATGACTATGTTGCTGTTACAGCCGTCTGGCGTTTTAGAATACAGCCACATTGTATAATGTTTGATCGCTATTGCAATGATTGTGTTGCATGATATGCAGACATAAGAGCACTTTAATCTTGGTTTTTCTGTCTGTTTACAATACATATTAAATTACAGCCCCTCCACTTAAATCTATAGAAGTACAGCCCCCAACTCAAATCAACATTTACCCCTCTCTAAAATATCTAGATTTAATATAGAAAGCGAGCAGACCACCTACACACCAACTGTATAAATGCTTCAGTGTAAATACTATTTCTTTTCACAAAAGCCATCTGAAATAGTACTCTGAAGAATGTACAACTCTGTGAAGGGTGGAATAGGCTGATACCCACTGCTTATTAGTTTAACAGATGTTGTATAGTGTGACCAACAAATGTTCACCAAAGTCGTAGCACACCTGCTCTTCATATACAGGCAGTGTTGCTGCAAAGAAGGCTTTTTTGCAGAAATATCAGAGTAAATGTGATCACATGGTCTCTGTTCAACAGGAAAAAAACAATATTCTTTACAAAGGCAAGTCTGTTTAATCTGATGCTTGGATTTTCTTGAAACCGGGCATCTGGTGACCAGGAGTAAATAAAGTTCCATCTTGTGTTTGGGAGCAAGACTCTTACCTCAAACACATACTTCCTCCATTTTACATTATGAAACACCCACATTAAACCTGCCACCACTCCCTGCATATCCTTACTCACATAGACTATGGATTTTAGTGGTCTTTCTCAGCTACTGGGCATCTATCGCACGTACCATGTTTTAGAAGTTTAAAGGGACACTAAACCCAAATTTTTCTTTCGTGATTCAGATTGATTCAGATAGAGCATGCAATTTTAAGCAACTTTCTAATTTACTCCTATTTTTTTCTGTTTTCTCTTGCTCTCTTTATTTTAAGACATCTAAGCTTTTTTTTTTTTTTTTTTTTTTTTTGTTCAGAACTCTGGACAGCACATTTTTATTGTATGAATTTATCTGCAAATCAGCAAGGACAACCCAGGTTGTTCACCAAAATGGGCCGGCATCTAAACTTATTCTTGCATTTCAAATAAAGATACCAAGAGAATGAAGAAAATTTGATAATAGGGGTTAATTAGAAAGTTGCTTAAAATTTCATTCTCTATCTGAATCACATAAGAGAAAAATTGGGTTCAGTGTCACTTTAAGTCTAATGTCCATAATAAAGCAAAAGGCAAGTTTATAGCGTGGGTCTAAACTGCTGGCATATTATACAGTTTATATCTGCATAAAATCTACTAAGATCTGAACAGGTGTAAATTAAAATAGTACATTATTCAGTTCATAAGCAATCTGTTTGGCAAGTTAGACTTGATTTTCTTGAATTTCCAATGATACAACTATGGCACGTTTGCCAATCTGCTAAACTTATTTCAGGTGGCAGAAATATGGATTTGCACATTTAAAAAAAAAAAAAAAATGTTTTGGACTTTTAGACTTTATTGGCAGCATTTAAAAATGTTTTAATATGAATATAAACGTCTATTTTCTGTTATGACAAACCCAAGCCATCCTCCATAAATTTATGGCGCGGCATAAAGCTGCTTAATTAAATGCAGCCAATCGCTGCGTGATATGATGCATGTGCTTCATCAGGCTTGAGTTAAATCATGCTCTCAACGGGAGTGCCGACATGCGCTTAGGCTTCTTACAGTGACACCCCTATCGTTCTGCACATGGTTCAGGCGCAAGTCACCCAGGTAGCCCTCCATGCTATGACATGAATGAGCATCATGGAGGCCTTGGAAATAACTTAATCAATTACATTTTTTTTCCCTACATCTCATGTATATTTAAGAGCACAAACTGTGTAATAAAGTTTTGAATGTACTGTCCCTTTTAAGTACTGAATTACAACTGATATACATATACAACTCATTGTGGCTAGCTACTTTTGACTGTGCTCTTCTTTTAAGCAATTACTATCGGCTTTCTCTGACTTTCTGATGAAAGGACCTTTGTTATATAAACTTGTGGTCATTTAAACGTTACAGCTAGCTATTCTAGGTATCACTTGTTTCACAGTGTAATGTTAAATATTCTTTAGTCTGATGCCTACATTTCTCCCAGTTTGGGAAGAATAATTGTAACCCATCAATGACGGCAATTTTAAACATTGATGATTAGTTATGTTTGCTAACATTGTTTGGGCAAATCAGTAAATTAGATTTCAGGGCTGGGCTAATCTTATTTGTCGCCTTGGCTCCTACGTTTACTTCTACATCAGATATTTTTCAAGAGTATAACTGTTTACTATGCTTCCAAATATTCTTACTGTAATACAAAATTGTCTGTAAAAGGCATTTATTTTCTAACATCCATTTCCCTTATTTTCTTGTTGATTGGGACATACATAAATCAAAAGGTTAAAGGGATACTAAACCCAATTTTTTTTATTTCATGATTCAGATAGAGCATGGGATTTTAAGCACCTTTCTAATTTACTCCTATTAATTTTTCTTTGTTCTCATGCTATCTTGATTTGAAAAAGCAATACTGCAAGCTTTAGAGCCAGACCATTTTTTTGTTCAGCACATGGGTAGCACTTGCTGATTTGTGGCTAAATGTAGCAAACCAATCGGCAAGCTCTACCAAGGTGCTGAACTAAAAAATGGGCCGGCTCCTAACCTTTTTATTACTGCTTTTTTTTTAAATCAAGATAACATGAGAACAAAGAAAAATTGTTAATAGGAGTAAATTAGAAAGTTTCTTAAAATTGCATGCTCTATCTCAGTGCTTTCCAAACTGTGTGTCGGGTCACACTAGTGTGTCGGCAGCAGTGTGTAGGTGTGTCCCTGCTTCAGCACAATATTTTTTTAAATTTAATATTTTTTTTTTTTTGGTTTCTGACTTTCCGCCTGCCTGCTATGCATATCACATGGTTGACACGATTGATACCTAGTGGGTCACAGATCATCTTAACCAATTGGCGCAGCTCAGTGGGCACTGAAACTATTCCCTTTGGCGGCACATTGGCTCCTGACTGCACGTGTAGTCTCCTTAATTGGCTTGTGACTGCATGTGTAGTCAGTGAGTGGGACAGCAGTGTGTTTGCAGAGCGGGCAGTAGTCAGTAGGGCTCACTGAGCTCTGAGGGCGGCAGTTTAAACGCTGAGCTGAAGTCAGATGGTTTTTTTGCAGTTAGCTCCCAGTAGTGAATTGCTGTTCCTGCTCTTGATATATGGATAGGAAGTGGAAGCTTAAAAATGCTTGATGATGAAATGTGAGTATCTTTATCTAATATTCCACCAAATATTCAGAAATTGTGTTCATCCCATCAACCTCATAAATCGCATTAAAATAGTAAGTAGCTATTGGTGTTATTAAACTTATTTTTAATTCTTGCACATACATACTGTTACTTGTAAATACATATTATTATTATTATTATATAATTTATGTATGTGTCCATATATTTTAAAACAAGTTAGTTTAACCTCCTTTTTGCTAGTACAACTGAATTAATTACCTTGTCGCGAAATGATGTAGGGCTAAAAAGTGTGTCACCAACATGAAAAGTTTGGAAAGCTCTGCTCTATCTGAATCATGAAAGAAAAAAATGAGGGGTTAGTATCCCTTTAAGGCAGAGAATAAATATATTTCTCCAACATAGGTGTGTCCGGTCCACGGCGTCATCCTTACTTGTGGGATATTCTCTTCCCCAACAGGAAATGGCAAAGAGCCCAGCAAAGCTGGTCACATGATCCCTCCTAGGCTCCGCCTACCCCAGTCATTCTCTTTGCCGTTGTACAGGCAACATCTCCACGGAGATGGCTTAGAGTTTTTTAGTGTTTAACTGTAGTTTTTATTATTCAATCAAGAGTTTGTTATTTTAAAATAGTGCTGGTATGTACTATTTACTCTGAAACAGAAAAGAGATGAAGATTTCTGTTTGTAAGAGGAAAATGATTTTAGCAACCGTTACTAAAATCGATGGCTGTTCCACACAGGACTGTTGAGAGGAATTAACTTCAGTTGGGGGAACAGTGAGCAGACTTTTGCTGCTTGAGGTATGACACATTCTAACAAGACGATGTAATGCTGGAAGCTGTCATTTTCCCTATGGGATCCGGTAAGCCATTTTTATTACAGAAAGAAAAAAAGGGCTTCATAAGGGCTTTTTAAGACTGTAGACATTTTCTGGGCTAAATCGATTTATATATAAACATATTTTATACTCCATAGCCTTGAGGAATTATTTTAATCTTGGGAATTTTGTAAAATAACCGGCAGGCACTGTATTGGACACCTTATTCTCTAGGGGCTTTCCCTAATCATAGGCAGAGTCTCATTTTCGCGCCTGTATTGCGCACTTGTTTTTGAGAAGCATGACATGCAGATGCATGTGTGAGGAGCTCTGATACATAGAAAAGACTTTCTGAAGGCGTCATTTGGTATCGTATTCCCCTTTGGGCTTGGTTGGGTCTCAGCAAAGCAGATACCAGGGACTGTAAAGGGGTTAAATATAAAAACGGCTCCGGTTCCGTTATTTTAAGGGTTAAAGCTTCCAAATTTGGTGTGCAATACTTTTAAGGCTTTAAGACACTGTGGTGAAATTTTGGTGAATTTTGAACAATTCCTTCATACTTTTTCGCAATTGCAGTAATAAAGTGTGTTCAGTTTAAAATTTAAAGTGACAGTAACGGTTTTATTTTATAACGTTTTTTGTACTTTGTTATCAAGTTTTTGCCTGTTTAACATGTCTGAACTACCAGATAGACTGTGTTCTGAATGTGGGGAAGCCAAGGTTCCTTCTCATTTAAAAAGATGTGATTTATGTGACACAAAATTTAGAGAAAATGATGCCCAAGATGATTCCTCAAGTGAGGGGAGTAAGCATGGTACTGCATCATCCCCTCCTTCGTCTACACCAGTCTTGCCCACACAGGAGGCCCCTAGTACATCTAGCGCGCCAATACTCCTTACTATGCAACAATTAACGGCTGTAATGGATAATTCTATCAAAAACATTTTAGCCAAAATGCCCACTTATCAGCGAAAGCACGACTGCTCTGTTTTAGAAAATACTGAAGAGCATGAGGACGCTGATGATATTGGTTCTGAAGGGCCCCTACACCAGTCTGAGGGGGGCCAGGGAGGTTTTGTCTGAGGGAGAAATTTCAGATTCAGGGAAAATTTCTCAACAAGCTGAACCTGATGTGATTACATTTAAATTTAAATTGGAACATCTCCGCGCTCTGCTTAAGGAGGTGTTATCCACTCTGGATGATTGTGAGAATTTGGTCATTCCAGAGAAACTATGTAAAATGGACAAGTTCCTAGAGGTCCCGGGGCCCCCCGAAGCTTTTCCTATACCCAAGCGGGTGGCGGACATTGTAAATAAAGAATGGGAAAGGCCCGGTATACCTTTCGTCCCTCCCCCCATATTTAAAAAATTGTTTCCTATGGTCGACCCCAGAAAGGACTTATGGCAGACAGTCCCCAAGGTCGAGGGGGCGGTTTCTACTCTAAACAAACGCACCACTATACCCATAGAAGATAGTTGTGCTTTCAAAGATCCTATGGATAAAAAATTAGAAGGTTTGCTTAAAAAGATGTTTGTTCAGCAAGGTTACCTTCTACAACCAATTTCATGCATTGTTCCTGTCACTACAGCCGCGTGTTTCTGGTTCGATGAGCTAGAAAAGGCGCTCAATAATAATTCTTCTTCTTATGAGGAGATTATGGACAGAATTCGTGCTCTCAAATTGGCTAATTCTTTCACCCTAGACGCCACTTTGCAATTGGCTAGGTTAGCGGCGAAAAATTCTGGTTTTGCTATTGTGGCGCGCAGAGCGCTTTGGTTAAAATCTTGGTCAGCGGATGCGTCTTCCAAGAACAAATTGCTTAACATTCCTTTCAAGGGGAAAACGCTGTTTGGCCCTGACTTGAAAGAGATTATCTCTGATATCACTGGGGGCAAGGGCCACGCCCTTCCTCAGGATAGGTCTTTCAAGGCCAAAAATAAACCTAATTTTCGTCCCTTTCGCAGAAACGGACCAGCCCCAAGTGCTACGTCCTCTAAGCAAGGGGGTAATACTTCTCAAGCCAAGCCAGCCTGGAGACCAATGCAAGGCTGGAACAAAGGAAAGCAGGCCAAGAAACCTGCCACTGCTACCAAGACAGCATGAGATGTTGGCCCCCGATCCGGGACCGGATCTGGTGGGGGGCAGACTCTCTCTCTTCGCTCAGGCTTGGGCAAGAGATGTTCTGGATCCTTGGGCACTAGAAATAGTCTCCCAAGGTTATCTTCTGGAATTCAAGGGGCATCCCCCAAGGGGGAGGTTCCACAGGTCTCAATTGTCTTCAGACCACATAAAAAGACAGGCATTCTTACATTGTGTAGAAGACCTGTTAAAAATGGGAGTGATTCATCCTGTTCCATTAGGAGAACAAGGGATGGGGTTCTACTCCAATCTGTTCGTAGTTCCCAAAAAAGAGGGAACATTCAGACCAATCTTAGATCTCAAGATCCTAAACAAGTTTCTCAAGGTTCCATCGTTCAAAATGGAAACCATTCGAACAATTCTTCCTTCCATCCAGGAAGGTCAATTCATGACCACGGTGGATTTAAAGGATGCGTATCTACATATTCCTATCCACAAGGAACATCATCGGTTCCTAAGGTTCGCATTCCTGGACAAGCATTACCAGTTTGTGGCACTTCCGTTCGGATTAGCCACTGCTCCAAGGATTTTCACAAAGGTACTAGGGTCCCTTCTAGCGGTACTAAGACCAAGGGGCATTGCAGTAGTACCTTACTTGGACGACATTCTGATTCAAGCGTCGTCCCTTCCTCAAGCAAAGGCTCACACGGACATTGTCCTGGCCTTTCTCAGATCTCACGGGTGGAAAGTGAACGTAGAAAAAAGTTCTCTATCTCCGTCAACAAGGGTTCCCTTCTTGGGCACAATAATAGACTCCTTAGAAATGAGGATTTTTCTGACAGAGGCCAGAAAATCAAAACTTCTAAACTCTTGTCGAATACTTCATTCTGTTCCTCTTCCTTCCATAGCGCAGTGCATGGAAGTAATAGGTTTGATGGTAGCGGCAATGGACATAGTTCCTTTTGCGCGCATTCATCTAAGACCATTACAACTGTGCATGCTCAGTCAGTGGAATGGGGACTATACAGACTTGTCTCCGACGATACAAGTAAATCAGAGGACCAGAGATTCACTCCGTTGGTGGCTGTCCCTGGACAACCTGTCACAGGGGATGAGCTTCCGCAGACCAGAGTGGGTCATTGTCACGACCGACGCCAGTCTGGTGGGCTGGGGCGCGGTCTGGGGACCCCTGAAAGCTCAGGGTCTTTGGTCTCGGGAAGAATCTCTTCTACCGATAAATATTCTGGAACTGAGAGTGATACTCAATGCTCTCAAGGCTTGGCCTCAGCTAGCAAAGGCCAAGTTCATACGGTTTCAATCAGACAACATGACGACTGTTGCGTACATCAACCATCAGGGGGGAACAAGGAGTTCCCTGGCGATGGAAGAAGTGACCAAAATCATTCAATGGGCGGAGACTCACTCCTGCCACTTGTCTGCAATCCACATCCCAGGAGTGGAAAATTGGGAAGCGGATTTTCTGAGTCGTCAGACATTTCATCCGGGGGAGTGGGAACTCCATCCGGAAATCTTTGCCCAAATTACTCAATTGTGGGGCATTCCAGACATGGATCTGATGGCCTCTCGTCAGAACTTCAAGGTTCCTTGCTACGGGTCCAGATCCAGGGATCCCAAGGCGACTCTAGTAGATGCACTAGTAGCACCTTGGACCTTCAAACTAGCTTATGTATTCCCACCGTTTCCTCTCATTCCCAGGCTGGTAGCCAGGATCAATCAGGAGAGAGCATCGGTGATCTTGATAGCTCCTGCGTGGCCACGCAGGACTTGGTATGCAGACCTGGTGAATATGTCATCGGCTCCACCATGGAAGCTACCTTTGAGACGAGACCTTCTTGTTCAAGGTCCGTTCGAACATCCGAATCTGGTCTCACTCCAACTGACTGCTTGGAGATTGAACGCTTGATCTTATCAAAGCGAGGGTTCTCAGATTCTGTCATTGATACTCTTGTTCAGGCCAGAAAGCCTGTAACTAGAAAAATTTACCACAAAATATGGAAAAAATATATCTGTTGGTGTGAATCTAAAGGATTCCCTTGGGACAAGGTAAAAATTCCTAAGATTCTATCCTTTCTTCAAGAAGGTTTGGAGAAAGGATTATCTGCTAGTTCCTTGAAGGGACAGATTTCTGCCTTGTCTGTGTTACTTCACAAAAAGCTGGCAGCTGTGCCAGATGTTCAAGCCTTTGTTCAGGCTCTGGTTAGAATCAAGCCTGTTTACAAACCTTTGACTCCTCCTTGGAGTCTCAATTTAGTTCTTTCAGTTCTTCAGGGGGTTCCGTTTGAACCCTTACATTCCGTTGATATTAAGTTATTATCTTGGAAAGTTTTGTTTTTGGTTGCAATTTCTTCTGCTAGAAGAGTTTCAGAATTATCTGCTCTGCAGTGTTCTCCTCCTTATCTGGTGTTCCATGCAGTTAAGGTGGTTTTACGTACTAAACCTGGTTTTCTTCCGAAAGTTGTTTCTAACAAAAACATTAACCAGGAGATAGTAGTGCCTTCTTTGTGTCCGAATCCAGTTTCAAAGAAGGAACGTTTGTTGCACAATTTGGATGTTGTTCGTGCTCTAAAATTCTATTTAGATGCTACAAAGGATTTTAGACAAACATCTTCCTTGTTTGTTGTTTATTCTGGTAAAAGGAGAGGTCAAAAAGCAACTTCTACCTCTCTCTCTTTTTGGATTAAAAGCATCATCAGATTGGCTTATGAGACTGCCGGACGGCAGCCTCCTGAAAGAATCACAGCTCATTCCACTAGGGCTGTGGCTTCCACATGGGCCTTCAAGAACGAGGCTTCTGTTGATCAGATATGTAAGGCAGCGACTTGGTCTTCACTGCACACTTTTACTAAATTTTACAAGTTTGATACTTTTGCTTCTTCTGAGGCTATTTTTGGGAGAAAGGTTTTGCAAGCCGTGGTGCCTTCCATCTAGGTGACCTGATTTGCTCCCTCCCTTCATCCGTGTCCTAAAGCTTTGGTATTGGTTCCCACAAGTAAGGATGACGCCGTGGACCGGACACACCTATGTTGGAGAAAACAGAATTTATGTTTACCTGATAAATTACTTTCTCCAACGGTGTGTCCGGTCCACGGCCCGCCCTGGTTTTTTAATCAGGTCTGATAATTTATTTTCTTTAACTACAGTCACCACGGTATCATATGGTTTCTCCTATGCAAATATTCCTCCTTTACGTCGGTCGAATGACTGGGGAAGGCGGAGCCTAGGAGGGATCATGTGACCAGCTTTGCTGGGCTCTTTGCCATTTCCTGTTGGGGAGGAGAATATCCCACAAGTAAGGATGACGCCGTGGACCGGACACACCGTTGGAGAAAGTAATTTATCAGGTAAACATAAATTCTGTTTTTGCAACAGGAATAGCAGTGTTTGTAGTGCATTCTCATTTAAACCGTAGCAAAATCAAACACCCTAAGTTTTGAGGAAGTTTGTGTGGGTTTTATTTTCCCCATTTTAACTATCTCAACTGGACCACTACAAACGAGACAACCTAGTTCAGTGGGAATAAGTGGACCACTCTTTAGTCTGGCAATGACTAAATCCCCCTTTCTTTCATGTAATTAGCAAGAGTCCATGAGCTAGTGACGTATGGGATATACATTTCTACCAGGAGGGGCAAAGTTTCCCAAACCTCAAAATGCCTATAAATACACCCCTCACCACACCCACAAATCAGTTTTACAAACTTTGCCTCCTATGGAGGTGGTGAAGTAAGTTTGTGCTAGATTCTACGTTGATATGCGCTCCGCAGCAGGTTGGAGCCCGGTTTTCCTCTCAGCGTACAGTGAATGTCAGAGGGATGTGAGGAGAGTATTGCCTATTTGAATGCAATGATCTCCTTCTACGGGGTCTATTTCATAGGTTCTCTGTTATCGGTCGTAGAGATTCATCTCTTACCTCCCTTTTCAGATCGACGATATACTCTTATATATATATATAGTGTATATATATATACCATTACCTCTGCTGATTTTCGTTTCAGTACTGGTTTGGCTTTCTACAACATGTAGACGAGTGTCCTGGGGTAAGTAAGTCTTATTTTCTGTGACACTCTAAGCTATGGTTGGGCGCTTTTTTATAAAGTTCTAAATATATGTATTCAAACATTTATTTGCCTTGACTCAGAATGTTCAACATTCCTTATTTTCAGACAGTCAGTTTCATATTTGGGATAATGCATTTGAATCAATCTTTTTTTCTTACCTTAAAAAATTTGACTTTTTCCCTGTGGGCTGTTAGGCTCGCCGGGGCTGAAAATGCTTCATTTTATTGCGTCATTTTTGGCGCAGACTTTTTTGGCGCAAAAAATCTTTTCCGTTTCCGGCGTCATACGTGTCGCCGGAAGTTGCGTCATTTTTTGACGTTCTTTTGCGCCAAAAATGTTGGCGTTCCGGATGTGGCGTCATTTTTGGCGCCAAATAATGTGGGCGTCTTTTTTGGCGCTAAAAAAATATGGGCGTCGCTTTTGTCTCCACATTATTTAAGTCTCATTTTTCATTGCTTCTGGTTGCTAGAAGCTTGTTCTTTGGCATTTTTTCCCATTCCTGAAACTGTCATTTAAGGAATTAGAAAAAACAACATATAAAGCAAAATTTATCACTTACATATTGCAAGATGTATCATGTTGCATCTGAGTCAGAAGATACTTCAGGAAAATCGCTGCCTGGTGCTGGAACTACCAAAGCTAAGTGTATCTGCTGTAAACTTTTGGTAGCTGTTCCTCCAGCTGTTGTTTGTATTAAATGTCATGACAAACTTGTTAATGCAGAAAATATTTCCTTTAGTAAAATACCATTACCTGTTGCAGTTCCATCAACATCTAATGTTCAGAGTGTTCCTGATAAAATAAGATTTTGTTTCTGAATTCATTAAGAAGGCTATTTCTGTTATTCCTCCTTCTAGTAAACATAAAAAGTCTTTTAAAACTTATCTTTATCCAGATGAATTTTTAAATGAACATCATCATTCTGATTCTAATGATTCTTCTGGTTCAGAGGATTCTGTTTCAGAGGTTGATGCTGATAAATCTTCATATTTATTTAAAATGGAATTTATTCGTTCTTTACTTAAAGAAGTCCTAATTGCATTAGAAATAGAGGATTCTGGTCCTCTTGATACTAAATCTAAACGTTTAGACAAGGTCTTTAAATCTCCTGTAGTTATTCCAGAAGTTTTTCCTGTTCCTGGTGCTATTTCTGAAGTAATTTCCAGGGAATGGAATAATTTGGGTAATTCATTTACTCCTTCTAAACGTTTTAAGCAATTATATCCTGTGCTGTCTGACCGATTAGAATTTTGGGACAAAATCCCTAAAGTTGATGGGGCTATCTCTACCCTTGCTAAACGTACTACTATTCCTACGGCAGATGGTACTTCCTTTAAGGATCCTTTAGATAGGAAAATTGAATCCTTTCTAAGAAAAGCTTATTTGTGTTCAGGTAATCTTCTTAGACCTGCTATATCTTTGGCGGATGTTGCTGCAGCTTCAACTTTTTGGTTGGAAACTTTAGCGCAACAAGTAACAGATCATGATTCTTCAACATGCTAATAATTTTATCTGTGATGCTATTTTTGATATTATCAGAGTTGATGTCAGGTTTATGTCTCTAGCTATTTTAGCTAGAAGAGCTTTATGGCTTAAAACTTGGAATGCTGATATGTCTTCTAAATCGACTCTACTTTCCCTTTCTTTCCAGGGTAATAAATTATTTGGTTCTCAGTTGGATTCTATTATCTCAACTGTTACTGGTGGGAAAGGAACTTTTTTACCACAGGATAAAAAATCTAAGGGTAAAAACAGGGCTAATAATCGTTTTCGTTCCTTTCGTTTCAACAAAGAACAAAAGCCTGATCCTTCATCCTCAGGAGCAGTTTCAGTTTGGAAACCATCTCCAGTCTGGAATAAATCCAAGCCTTCTAGAAAAGCAAAGCCAGCTTCTAAGTCCACATGAAGGTGCGGCCCTCATTCCAGCTCAGCTGGTAGGGGGCAGATTACGTTTTTTCAAAGAAATTTGGATCAATTCTGTTCACAATCTTTGGATTCAGAACATTATTTCAGAAGGGTACAGAATTGGTTTCAAGACAAGACCTCCTGCAAAGAGATTTTTTCTTTCCCGTGTCCCAGTAAACCCAGCGAAAGCTCAAGCATTTCTGAAATGTGTTTCAGATCTAGAGTTGGCTGGAGTAATTATGCCAGTTCCAGTTCTGGAACAGGGGCTGGGGTTTTATTCGAATCTCTTCATTGTACCAAAGAAGGAGAATTCCTTCAGACCAGTTCTGGATCTAAAAATATTGAATCGTTATGTAAGGATACCAACATTCAAAATGGTAACTGTAAGGACTATCCTGCCTTTTGTTCAGCAAGGGCATTATATGTCTACAATAGATTTACAGGATGCATATCTGCATATTCCGATTCATCCAGATCACTATCAGTTTCTGAGATTCTCTTTCCTGGACAAGCATTACCAGTTTGTGGCTCTGCCGTTTGGCCTAGCAACAGCTCCAAGAATTTTTACAAAGGTTCTCGGTGCCCTTCTGTCTGTAATCAGAGAACAGGGTATTGTGGTATTTCCTTATTTGGACGATATCTTGGTACTTGCTCAGTCTTCACATTTAGCATTTCATACGAATCGACTTTTGTTGTTTCTTCAAGATCATGGTTGGAGGATCAATTCACTAAAAAGTTCATTGATTCCTCAGACAAGGGTAACCTTTTTGGGTTTCCAGATAGATTCAGTGTCCATGACTCTGTCTTTGACAGACAAGAGACGTCTAAAATTGATTTCAGCTTGTCGAAACCTTCAGTCACAATCATTCCCTTCGGTAGCCTTATGCATGGAAATTCTAGGTCTTATGACTGCTGCATCGGACGCGAACCCCTTTGCTCGTTTTCACATGCGACCTCTTCAGCTCTGTATGCTGAACCAATGGTGCAGGGATTACACAAAGATATCTCAATTAATATCTTTAAAACCGATTGTACGACACTCTCTGACGTGGTGGACAGATCACCATCGTTTAGTTCAGGGGGCTTCTTTTGTTCTTCCGACCTGCACTGTAATTTCAACAGATGCAAGTCTTACAGGTTGGGGAGCTGTGTGGGGGTCTCTGACGGCACAAGGGGTTTGGGAATCTCAGGAGGTGAGATTACCGATCAATATTTTGGAACTCCGTGCAATTTTCAGAGCTCTTCAGTCTTGGCCTCTTCTGAAGAGAGAATCGTTCATTTGTTTTCAGACAGACAATGTCACAACTGTGGCATACATCAATCATCAAGGAGGGACTCACAGTCCTCTGGCTATGAAAGAAGTATCTCGAATTCTGGTTTGGGCGGAATCCAGCTCCTGTCTAATCTCTGCGGTTCATATTCCAGGTATAGACAATTGGGAAGCGGATTATCTCAGTCGCCAAACGTTGCATCCGGGCGAATGGTCTCTTCACCCAGAGGTATTTCTTCAGATTGTTCAAATGTGGGAACTTCCAGAAATAGATCTGATGGCTTCTCATCTAAACAAGAAACTTCCCAAGTATCTGTCCAGATCCCGGGATCCTCAGGCGGAGGCAGTGGATGCATTATCACTTCCTTGGAAGTATCATCCTGCCTATATCTTTCCGCCTCTAGTTCTTCTTCCAAGAGTAATCTCCAAGATTCTGAAGGAATGCTCGTTTGTTCTGCTGGTAGCTCCAGCATGGCCTCACAGGTTTTGGTATGCGGATCTTGTCCGGATGGCCTCTTGCCAACCGTGGACTCTTCCGTTAAAACCAGACCTGTCGCAAGGTCCTTTTTTCCATCAGGATCTCAAATCCTTAAATTTAAAGGTATGGAGATTGAACGCTTGATACTTGGTCAAAGAGGTTTCTCTGACTCTGTGATTAATACTATGTTACAGGCTCGTAAATCTGTATCTAGAGAGATATATTATAGAGTCTGGAAGACTTATATTTCTTGGTGTCTTTCTCATCATTTTTCCTGGCATTCTTTTAGAATTCCGAGAATTTTACAGTTTCTTCAGGATGGTTTAGATAAAGGTTTGTCCGCAAGTTCCTTGAAAGGTCAAATCTCTGCTCTTTCTGTTCTTTTTCACAGAAAAGATTGCTAATCTTCCTGATATTCATTGTTTTGTACAAGCCTTGGCTCGTATAAAACCTGTCATTAAGTCAATTTCTCCTCCTTGGAGTTTGAATTTGGTTCTGGGGGCTCTTCAAGCTCCTCCGTTTGAACCTATGCATTCATTGGACATTAAATTACTTTCTTGGAAAGTTTTGTTCCTTTTGGCCATCTCTTCTGCCAGAAGAGTCTCTGAATTGTCTGCTCTTTCTTGTGAGTCTCCTTTTCTGATTTTTCATCAGGATAAGGTGGTGTTGCGAACTTGTTTTAAATTTTTACCTAAGGTTGTGAATTCCAACAACATTAGTAGAGAAATTGTAGTTCCTTCATTATGCCCTAATCCTAAGAATTTTAAGGAGAAATCATTACATTCTTTGGATGTTGTTAGAGCTTTGAAATATTATGTTGAAGCTACTAAGACTTTCCGAAAGACTTCTAGTCTATTTGTCATCTTTTCCGGTTCTAGAAAAGGCCAGAAAGCTTCTGCCATTTCTTTGGCGTCTTGGTTAAAGTCTTTGTTTCATCATGCTTATGTCGAGTCGGGTAAAACTCCGCCTCAAATGATTACAGCTCATTCTACTAGGTCAGTTTCTACTTCCTGGGCGTTTAGGAATGAAGCTTCGATTGATCAGATTTGCAAAGCAGCAACTTGGTCTTCTTTGCATACTTTTACTAAATTCTACCATTTTGATGTGTTTTCTTCTTCTGAAGCTGTTTTTGGTAGAAAAGTACTTCAGGCAGCTGTTTCAGTTTGAATCTTCTGCTTATATTTTTAATATTAAACTTTATTTTGGGTGTGGATTATTTTCAGCGGAATTGGCTGTCTTTATTTTATCCCTCCCTCTCTAGTGACTCTTGCGTGGAAGATCCACATCTTGGGTAGTCATTATCCCATACGTCACTAGCTCATGGACTCTTGCTAATTACATGAAAGAAAACATAATTTATGTAAGAACTTACCTGATAAATTCATTTCTTTCATATTAGCAAGAGTCCATGAGGCCCGCCCTTTTTTGTGGTGGTTATGATTTTTTTGTATAAAGCACAATTATTCCAATTCCTTATTTTTTATGCTTTCGCACTTTTTCTTATCACCCCACTTCTTGGCTATTCGTTAAACTGATTTGTGGGTGTGGTGAGGGGTGTATTTATAGGCATTTTGAGGTTTGGGAAACTTTGCCCCTCCTGGTAGGAATGTATATCCCATACGTCACTAGCTCATGGACTCTTGCTAATATGAAAGAAATGAATTTATCAGGTAAGTTCTTACATAAATTATGTTTTTTCGCTCCCATGCCGATACATATTGATCTTCTGCAACCAACCCAGACTACTGGAATGGAAAGTCCTTGGTTTTTTAAAAAAAAGAAAAGAAAAGAAAGATTCAAATCTACATAAAAAAAAAATTGTAATGTTAATTTTTAGCACAGTCTAACGTTTCAATATAGTCCTTTCTGCCCAAGGAAAACTGTTAAGGAAAGGGTGAGTAGGGGGTGCCATATGCTCTTTGTGGCAGACAAACAAGTTCCCAAATACTTTTAGTAACTATTTTTTGCCCATTTACATCCTGGGCCCTGTTTTTTAATTGTTTTGATATCAGACCTAATTTGTTGCCTGCTAGCAAAGCATCCTGAGCTATTAAAGTTATATGAAATTGTTGGATACCAGTTATCCCACTACACATCTATAAACCACTTAACAGTTTTTATAGAAGGAAAAATTATTTATGTAGACCAGCCATATATGGCAGTGGTTTCAACAAGCACCATTTCACAGCCACATAGGGGCATACAGATGCGTATCTGTTTAAGAACCATGTATACACATTTTCAAGAGGTTAAGAGGAACACCTGACCTTCTTGAAACTAGTAAGATCTTGAGGTTATGACACTTGGTAATAGACAATGTAACTGGTGTGCTACGGTATTAAAAGGTCTTTAGGCATAGCTGATTTTGTTTTTGGTGCAGCTGTGCAATTATTTGTGATTAAAGGGACATAAAACAGGTTGAGATAAGGGCTGGGCGATATGGGGTAAATAGCTTTTTGAGATTTAATCGCGATTTTCTTAAATTACTAAAACACCTTAATTTTTCAATAAAAAGTTTAACACTACAGAATCTTAATGTACATGTTTCTCAATATCCAATATACTCTGGGAGCATAAAAATACAAACACGTGTGTGTGTGTATATATATATATATGTGTATGTGTGTGTGTATATATATATATATATATATATATATATATATATATATATATATATATATACACACACACATATATACACACATATATACACACATATATACACATATATACACACACACAGTCCAAAATTTACTCCTCTTTGGGACATATGAAAAAGATGCTAGTTGGGCATCGAAACATGTATATTCCCACTTTTTAAATCTTTTTGTAACATTAAAAGTTAAATTTTATTTATATAGAAGACTATATATATATATATATATATATATATATATATATATATATATATATATATATATATATATATATATATATTATAAAAAAGATTTGTTTTAAAACGGCATCAGCGATTAATTGTGCAGCCCTAGTTGAGAATTGCTTGCAAGTATTTTAAAATTTTCAAAAATAAGCAAAATATTTAAAAAATAAGCCAAACACCCCCCCCCATCATCAGTGTTTAGACACAGGCATTGTATTTCAACTGAGTTCAGCTTCTAGGCATGCTCCAGCAGATAATCCCTATTCACTTTTGTATTCTACCAAAGCAACAATAGATATAGATACAGCCAAAAAAAGGAATTTTGTGGGATGGCGTTAGAGCCTTACAATTCAGAAACTAATAAGAGAGGGTTAATGGTGAGGCACTGCAGTATACATTTGCAGATAAAGTAATTAAAGTACATATTATATTTTGTGTCTACCCCAACTTGTTTTGTTCCTTTAAGTAAAATCTTGACACTTAAACTTTCAAAAAGTTTCAGTGTGTGTTGTATAATTTTTTATATACTTTTGTCAAATGTATGGTAGATTTCCTTTCTGTTATTTCTGAATTGTCTGACTTGTGCATGCAAGTAGGTATAAAGTTAAAGTACACTGTGGGCAGCTGAATTAAATCTATGTGAGCTTGTTGGACTTCCCATTCCAAAATCATGAGCATTAATATGGACCTGTACCCCATTTGCAGCTAGAACAGCCCACCACTTTTTTTTTTTTTTTTTTTTTTTTTTTTTTTGGGAAGTATTTCCACAAGAGTTTGGAGTGTGGCTGTTAGAATTTTTGCCCATTAAACCAAAAGAACATTTGTGAGGTCAGGCACTAATCTTTGACTAGAAGGTCTGGCTCACAATCTGTATTCATCCCAAAGGAGATCAATGGGGGTGAGGTCAGGGCTCTGTGCAGGCCACTCAAGTTCCTTGAGACCGAACTAGTCAAACAAATGTCTTCAAGGAACTTGCTTTATGCACAGAGGTACAGTCATGTTGGAACAGAAAATTGCTTTCCCCAAACTGTTGCTGCAATGTTTGCATACAGTTGTCCAAAATATTTTTGTGTCCTATAGCTTTAAGATTGACCCTTCACTGGAAGAAAGGTCCTAGCCCAATCCCCCCCCCCCCCAAAAAAAAAAAAACAGCCTCAGACCATTATCCCTTCTCCACCATGCTTTACTGCAGGCACTGTGCATTCAAAAAGGTAGCATTCTCTTGCCATCTACCACACCCAAATTCTTCCATCATTCTGCCAGGTGGTGGCGTAAGTCATTACTCCAGAGAACGTTTCCACTTCTCCAGCATGCTTTAACCCACTCCTGCCAATACTGAGCATTGCACATGCTGATGTGAGGCTTGAGGACAGCTGCTCTGCAGGCAGGCCCATTTCATGAAGCTAGACACACAGTTGTGGTTTTGACGTTGCTTTCAGAAGCAGTGTGGAACTCTGTAGTGAGTGATGAAACAGGTGATTTTTGCATGCTTTGGCGCTTGTCAGCCCCTCTGTTTGCATGGTCTACCACATCAAGGCTGGGCTGCTGTTACTCTTACACACTTCCCCTTCACAATAATTGCACTTATAGATGACTTGGACAGATAAAATAGGGCAGAAATTCACTGAGCTCTTTAGTACAACCACTTTTACTGCCAATGTTTGTCTTGGGAGATTTCATTCACTTGTCAGCAATAGGTGTGGCTGAAACACCTGAACCCATTCATTAACGGTGTCCACATACTTTTGGCCATAGCGTATTTAAAAATGAATAACAGTTTAACATGTTAAATATATTCCATGCATTACACAATTGTTACACGTGTACAAAATATGTTACTAGTTTGTTTAAAGGGTCCGTAAAATGGAACTGCACAGACTTCACAAGCCTAACCCTGCTACTTATCTGTTCCTGATTTGGCTTCAGCAGACATGATAAAAAAAACTGTCAAACAATGCAAGCAAATAACTGGCTGAACTTGTCTACTCAATAACAAGTTCGGATTAGCTCTTGTAAAAAGGCAAGTGAAGGGAGCATTTGGCTATTGAAAACGGTAGCAAACAAGATGATTTTAGAAAGTTTTCCCAAATGTTAATCTGTAGCGGGAACACGTGTCCCTTTAAGTATAGAGCAGCTGAGCTTGTCATTCATTGTTGACTGATGCTGCGTCAAGCTGTATTTTCTTTTTTCTGAAGTGGGCAATGCCCACCCCTTCACTTGCGCTGCTGTTAATCACCAAGTTCTCTGATTTCTCTTCACCACCTCAAAGGTGTAAGAAGCAGCATCTAATGACCACTGCTTCTTACATTGCGGGAAGTAGGTTCTCATGTGCGAACCTGCCCTGTAAGGCTCCGGAGCAGCTTACGTTGCTTCGCACATGGAGCCCCAAGTGTAAACAAGAACCTGTTCCTGTATAAATCTCAGCTCCCATGTAATATCAAGCAGCCTGTAAGTCACTTAGCAGCTGAGACATTTAGGATCTGAAGGCCTTGAGTATAAAAACCATGCTCAATAGGTTTAACGCCTTATATTGCTGGTACTCTGTAAGGAGCCAATTAATGTCTCTTTGTATTTTTTTTTTAAAAGTTGTCTGCTTCTCTCTAGAGTACAAAAACCTCAGTTCTCAGATGTAGCCATACCGAGTTATTTCTTGTCTTTGTTTTTTTTTTTTTTTTTTTCAGTCAACTAAGTGTATGAAGCCCTCCCTTATTTAAGCTTTTCTAAGCATGAGATCACTTTCTTCTTTTTTCCCCAGTCATGGGCGTAAGCATTTACACTCCCTACACACAGCTCCCATGTGTGTGTTCCTGGTCACTGTCTGCAGGATCGTGTCTACTTAAAGGGACAGTATACTATAAAAAAAAAAATTCCCTTAGTGTGTTTCCAATAACTTTTTTTTTTTTACCAGCTGCAGAGTATAAAATGTATGAGATTTGCTTTTTTTAAGGCTTATTTGTGTATATGAATTAGCTGATTTTTGTGTTTTTGAAGCCACAACCCAATAAAATGGGTTAAGCTTGTAGGTATAATCAGATCTCATTTCTTTATCACATTGTGTAAATATACCTGCTTCTTTATATTTTATATCTGTCCATAAACCAATCACCAATACTTGGAGAGAACAATGAAAAATTAACATTTGTATTACCGTATCTCTTCTATAACCCACTGGGAGTATAATTTCTTCTAATGGCTGTGTTAAAGGGACAGTCAAGTCCAAAAAAATCTTTCATGATTTAAATAGGGCATGCAATTTTAAACAACTTCCCAATTTACTTTTATCACCAAGTTTGATTTGTTCTCTTGGTATTCTTAGTTGAAAGCTAAACCTAGGAGGTTTATATGCTAATTTCTTAGACCTTGAAGACTGCCTCTAATCTGAATACATTTTGACCACTAGAGGGCATTAGTTCTCATGTTTCATATAGATAACATTGAGCTCATGCACGTAAAGTGACCTAGGAGTGAGCACTGATTGGCTAAACTGCATGTCTGTCAAAATAACTGAAATAAGGGGGCAGTCAGCAGAGTCTTAGATACAAGATAATTACAGAGGAAAAACATGTATTATAACTTTGTTGGATATGCAAAACTGGGGAATAAAGGGATTATCTTTCTTTTTAAACAACAAAAATTCTGGTGTTGACTGTCCCTTTAACAAAGCTTGGCCTTGAGGCCAAAAACTTTCATGATGGGTGGAGATACCACAGGCTAAATAAACAATGTCAAATGTCAATATAAGAGTAATGGAAATACTTGTAAACTATTTAATACACTCCAGCAGGTAAAGGGGATCATTGGGAACAAATTAAAGGGAAGAAATATTAGAGTAAACTGTCCCTTTAATGTGTTTCTCTCTCCTCCTCTTTGTGTAGATGTTACAGTGTGAGGAAACTGAATTTAGAGTTAATTGATTCCAGCTGAGTGATGCACACTTCAGTATAAAAATAGATCTGTGGAAACCAATTGTGTAATAATTCTTCCTGTGCTCAGCAATCAAACCTAACTGGGTGTGCTTGGAGACGGGTTTAATTCATTTTTTTTTTATATTCCCATTAATACTAAAGGGAGGTGGATTTCTCCTTTTTGTATGTCCACCGTTTTAAAGAAGAAGAAAAAAAAAGGGACACCCTCCCACACCCATTCAGAGCAGTGACATTTATTTTGCTCATGAAAGGGTTAAAGGTGGATTGGCTGAGGCATTATGCAAGCTGTTAAATAAAAAGGAAGTGCATTACAAAATGCTGAGCTCAGTAGTCTGGCTTCCAGCCAAGCCTTTGCTTTCTTCACTACAGCTGAGGGCTTTCTAAGCTTCCCACAAGTGGGTTTGTCTGAACTGTTTAGGAATGCTGCCTCCGTCGCCAGCTGACGTCATTGTAAGCAGTTCAGCTGAGGGCCAGGCCCTGCTGACAGTATGGAAGGGAGGTGGCTTGCTGTGGGTGGCTGTATTTTTAAGCCTGTGTGTTTGGAAACTTCACACTCTGTGTTGGATTGTGCAAAGTCCTTCTGTGTGAGTTTCTCCCCCCAGTAGCAGCATATAGTATGAATACTGCACAAAACAGATGTGGAAACAACCGTTCAAAAACCCTCCCAATGAAAAATAAGTCATTTAAACCACACACTGCTAGCTAGGCATATGGATTTCAGCAGAAAACTCCTGTTTGTGTGTAATATTGATCAGACAACAAATTCAGTCTCTTAAATACCGCCCCCCAAACTATGACTTTCTAGTCCTGGTTTTTGTTTAAATTTAAGCTTTTTTTTTTTCTTTCTCTTTGGATATAGCAGCTAAATATTGTTTGCTGGTTGAAACAAAATCACAATTGCTTTATTCAGTGCAGGATTATACACGCATCATTTTTTTTTTTCCTTTTTCTTTCTGCAAGGATTTATTTTAGTAAAAATTTTCTGCAGGTCATTTTTAAAATTAAATAAAATTTTAAATTAAGCAGTTACACTAAAGCAGCAGCTCAATAGCAATGTGTTGATTAACTGGAGAATAAAGCACTTTAAAAGTCTTATAATAAACTGCAGCAGTTGAAAATTGAATAGCAAATTAGCAGCAGGGAAAAAAGGTACATTACTCACAAGAACGTCTTGCATTTAGGAGTCAAAGCTTTGCACACTGGGAGGAGCCATCATTAACGTGCTGCCATTTTGCTGCACTGTATTTTAATGTTCTCTTCAAACAGTGCTTCACTCTGGCTGCACTGTGCAGTCAAAGCAAACGTGATTACAGTTCCAGCATGTCCTGTTCTTTCTGTAGATATGCTGCATTTTCTGCGATGACATCTCAGATAACAGCATGTTTTGCCCTGGGGATTATACATTTAGGGGGAGAGCACAAACTATTAAGCACTTTTATACTTTGAAATTATTATTTAGATGTAACCGTTGTGTGCCGTGTGACATGTCTATTTTAAAATAAATATTGTCTGTGGAGAAATATCACTGCAATTTAAAGTGAAGGTCAATTTTCATCAATGAGTGCCCGGTTTTTTAAAAATACTTTTAAAAGCAGGGGCACTTTCATTGATGAAAATTAACATTGCACTGGATTTGAAGAAATTCTTACCTTTTTTACTTTATCGACGATCCCCCTCCTTCTTCTTCCTGCTGTAGACCACAGCAATGATGAAACTGGCTTCCTCCAATCACAGCCAGGCATCATGAGCTGGATGCTCTGGGGTGCAAGCCATGATTGGAGGAAGCCGGTTTTCGTCATTTCTTACGTCAATACAGAGGAACTGAGGCTGATATCGGTGATCCGGTTTTGCAGTAGTAAAAGATAAGTATTTCTTCAAATCCAGTGCAATGTTAATTTTCATCAATGAAAGTGCCCCTGTTTTTTAAAAGTATTTTTAAAAACCGGGCACTCATTGATCACTTTAAGTTGGGGATTAATAGTTAGAAGCCCATAGGGGAAAAAGTTACTAGTCCACTCAATGTTAGTGAAATTTTCTACACGCACACACACACTATGGCTTATTAGTCAGCTAGTTAAAAGCTAATAGCCCAGAAGGAAAAGTTAGTAGTCCACTCAATGTTAAAAATAGGAATGTCAAATTTCTGTTGTCTATCTAAATCAGGAAAGTTTGACTTTACTGTCCCTTTAAGATATCAGCATTATATGAATATAATATAAAATTAGCTTCCTTGCTGGTGTAATAGCAGCCTGGCTGTATCCTGCTTCCCTTTGCTTCTAAATAAAGGAATATGTGGTTTCCTTTGCAGGGCCTCAGACTTGTTGCCAAGAGTAGGCCCATGGAATCACTTGATTCTAGTGCTGTTTTTTTTGTGGAGGTTTACATTTTGGCCCTTTATTAAGCTGTGAGGCTTCATGGGGTGACTTTTTTTTAATTAAGTGATCCCTGGATCACTTTCAGCCCTGCCTGCTGTCGGGGAATGTCATGAGATCACCTCTCGCCTCATGTTTTTCTGTATACTTTTAGCTACAACCATCACTTTATTATGCACTTATTTTTTTTATTTAAATTTAAAAGAACCATAGCAACAGCATTAACTAGACTACTGAGGAATGTTAAAAGGTACACGGTGTTCTTCACAGAACATTTTGCAAATTAGGTGGTATTCTGAAGCAGCCTGATTGGGGGCATTGTAATAAGTTGTGCTATAATGATACAAATTACGGAATTTACAATGAAAAATTGAACAAATGTCATTAGCTAATTTCCTAGGTTAAAAAGGTAAAACCTCCCTTACTCTTAGGCTACCTCGAGTCGATACTCAACTGTGGGCAAGCCTTGTTCCCAATTGTTTGTACGTGTAGTCAGTCGGCCCGCTGAACGCAGTATTCCCAGATTCTATCCAGTATTTAAAAATTAATAATAAAAAAAAAAAAACAGGAAGTGCAGCTAATGCACTGGTATAGGCTGGAAGGGACAATTTTAAAAAGTGGTTGTTAAACAGTTTGCCATTACAGACTGCTTTCACTTTAGAGAAAAAGTTGAAATGTGATGAATAAGAAACAAAATAAAAAAAAAAAAAATTATATATATATATATATATATATATATATATATATATATATATATATAGTAGATAAATAGATCCTGTTATAGTAATAGTTTTATCCTGTTTGTAATATACAAGACTTTCATTTTTAAAGTGTGAGTACATTTGTATTCCCTGTTATATTATTTTGTATTGCCTAAACTTTTTATTTTTAAACACAAAACCACATCACTATTTTACCCAGTGGCAGTTAACAGGACACAAACTATGAATTAGTTTATGGAAAATATCTTGTTGATAATATAGATCACTGGACTGTTTAAACATAGACTATTCTAGTACTTTTTCTATTGATCTAAATCTTTTTTTAAACAGTTTTTTAAGTTGCAGTAAAGTTTATGCCCCCTGTCCAGTTAATGTTCTTGTCAAAGACCTACATGGGGCTGGGAAGCAGGTGTCTTGCCCCCTGCAACAGGAAACATCTTGTGTGAATAATACTGGTTTAGTGAGCCATTCTACAGTTGTCTGCTAAGTTAATTTCAGAGTGGGGTGGCTTCCCATGTGTATCTCTGGAACGCTAGAGGTCATATCTTGTTTTGTATAAACAGGAGTGGAATACAGCTGTGTATTCAGCAGTTAATTATCGTAGAGCATGGCTTTATCTGTGTGTTTTGTTTGAGGATGGAATTCGTATATACTAAGAGTTTTTTTTTTTATAATTTCAAATTAGTGTGGTCTCATATGCATTATTTTATATCCACACTTTGTGGCATCAACTCCTACTGAGCATGTTCAATAGTTCAGTGTATATGCATGAGTCTGTAATTGGGTGACGGTTGTCACATGATACAGTGGGCAGGGGAATGTAAGAAATCTGAAATTTTGTTAAATGTAGTGGTAAGTTGAAATTCAGAGTAAGTGCTATCGCATTTTCTTTTTTTTCTGTGCATTTGGAGAGGATGCAATTGTTTTGTATTTAATTGTTCTTTAAAGGTACATTATACACTATATTTTTCTTTGCATAAATGTTTTGTAGATCCATTTACAGGTATACCTCACTTTACAGCGCTTCACTTTACAGCGCTTCGCTAATACAGCGCTTTGTGTAGCTGAAGTTCAACCTCCAAGGATTTTGAAACAGTGCTATAATCATAGTGAGATTGCAAAAAAAGTGACTGGCACCATTTAGTTATGCTTAGTTCACTCTGTTTATAGCATTACAGTGCGATCTGTGTCTCAGTGCTTTAGTCTGGCAAATTGTACTACAGTAATTGTCACTATTTTACAGGTACAGTATTTATTAAATACTAATTTAATACTGTGCTCTGCTAGTGTTAAACTAAACATAGCACTATTGCACCTCTAATATATATTTCAAGTTTTTAAACACACTGGCAAGTGAAAAGAAAGCTAAAACTGCCTTGTTTCACTTTAAGGCGGTTTTCACTTTACAGCGGGGCTCCGGTCCCTAACCCGCTGTATGAGCGGGGTATACCTGTATATAGCCCATCTGGGTGTGTTTTTGTAAAAATGTATAGTTTTACTTTTTTTTTTTTACATTGTGCTAATTTTCCTAACCAAGCCCCAAAGTTTGATGTATACTGATGTATACAGACTTCAGATAGCTTCTGTTTGTATAATGGGTCTTTTCATATGCAGGGGGGAGGGGGTTCTGCTATCGGACCCTTTCAGTGGGTGTCCCAGGCTAATCTCATCAGCATTGCTAAATTTGCAAGCTAAGTAATCACTTTTTTTTTTAAGGTTTAACACTGGATTTTTATATCTGTATCTTTGAATATTATTCTTTATAGTAGTGTCTATTACATGCAGTTTAATGAAAATTGGTATATACAGTCCCTTTTAATAATACTTGCTCAAGGGGCAAAAGCATTGGGCTAATCTGCCTGTCCCACTTGACAATCTTACTTATTGGACTCCTAAACTGTAGACATATAGGATCCATGGTCCTGCAGCTCCAGACTTATGTTACCCCATTCCATCGAAAATGGGGGGGGGGGGGGGAGTGGAGCAGTGTGCTGGGCCAAATAGCCAGGTAAATTTGGTGGTGATTTTACAATTGCACCACTGCAAATGATCTGCCTATAAATAGTTTTTTTGGTGATATTTTTTTTATTTTTATTAAAATTTACCTTGGGACAGGAATGTACTTTGCAGTGAATGGTTGACTGAGTAGATGGCAAAGGAATGTGTGTTTGCACAACTTGCACCAATGCCAGCTGAACCATTACTTTCAGTTTATTCTACTCCTAGCTCATGCATATGGGTCACTGAAGCGTGGGTTGTCCAAGATGGGATGTTTAATTCTATTTACAACTCTTGAAATCTGGGCTACGGATTAACAGGGATTTTGTAGATCATATTGCTCTGCAAGGGATTCTTAAGGTGGGTGACAGATGTCAGGTAGCCTTGGTGTCTAATAAAGGGGTCTTGTACCTGGTTAATTGACTTTAGGCTGGAGTACAGGAGGCTTGATTACTGCCTTCCCCTTTTGCAGCATTCACTGGTGAGCCATGTGACATTTCCTTTTTGATGCAAAAATCTCAAATAGATTCAACATTATTCCACTGTTTGGCTGTGCTGTATTTGTTAGTGGAACCAGTTCAGCGTGCTATCGGTCTCTTGTAAGATTAACTTAAATCTGTGTCAGAGTTAAAGGGACCCTTTTAATTTTACAATATATTCCTGTTGTCTTACTTTAGAAAAACTCACCCGCTAAGTCTAAGCGTACTGTTGGTTTTTGTAAAAAAAAATAATTAACCAACAGTTTGCTGCAACTGTTTTTTTTCCTTTTGTCTAACTCTACCCATGACTTAAATTATTTGCAGGAGAAACTTCAGGCTCGAGTCCGCAGACAATGGGCTATGGTTATTGTTATATATTGCACTCCTTTTGCTGTTATTTGGTAACGTTATTGTGTACCAGGGTTACCCTTGCAGTGTGCGTTTCCAGTTCTGAGAATTTTAAATTCCTCAGTGTTTTATTATTATATTTAAAATGTTACTACACGTAACTAAACATTTTATATAAAATCTCAAGGGGTTTACTTTCCCTTTTTTAAGAAAGCTTGGTTGGCCAGGCAGCTGAGGTGGCTGCTTCTAAGATCAGGATTGATTCTTAAATCTGTCCAATCAGCTGCCAATTACCCACTTACTGATAATCGCTATATCAATTACGGAAAGGTGAGAAGCAAAGATAAGTGCTATATTAATACCATTAAATGCAGTGAAATGACATATTCAGCACGTGCGTACTAAAAAGACAATGCAATAGCTTACTCTGAAATAATGAGGAGAAACATTTCAAATTTGACTTTAGTTTGCTGCTCCTCTATCACGTCAGCTATCAGCCAGACTCATGCATATACATTGAACTTTTGCAATGTAGGAGCTGCTGCCTCAGTGTTCATCTAGAAAGACAATGCACAATTTGATAGAGGAAGTAAATGGAAAAGCCTTTAAAAACTACATGCTTTATCTGAATCCTGAAAGTTTAATTTTAACTTTAATGTCCCTTTTTAAAACTATAAAGACCCCAAACCCTATTAGATTTTATAAATTTATATAAAAAAAAAAGATGTTTCTGCTAGCTTAAACCACAAACAAATTAAATGGGCTGAGCTTGTAGGCAGAGCAGACCTAACTGTCTTATCTGTCTAATCATTTACACCAGATAATAATAGTATATTGGAAAGTTGTTTAAAATGGTCTCTTATCTGAATTGTTATGGTTTTTATAAGGACTTTGTACACTAGATTTTTCTGTGCATAAATGTTTTGTAGATGATCCATTTATACAGACCATCTGGGAGTGCTTTTGTAACAATGTATAGTTTTTGCTTATTTTTTTTACCAACATTATGCTGATTTTCAGACTCCTAACCAAGCCCTAAAGTGTTAAATGTATACACGTGTTAAGACTCCTGCTGCTCCTGTTTGTCTAAATTTGTCTTTTCATATGCAGGGGAGTGTCTGCTCTTACTAATTTCCCAGCCCCTTTCTCTGGGTGTCCCAGCATAACCTCAAGTGTGCTAAACTGGGAGCTTCTAAATACTTTTTTAAAAGGTTTTTTTTTTTATACTGGGTTTTTAGATAAGCATCTGCATATTCTTCCTTATAGTAGTGTCTATTACATGCAGTTATATGAAAATTGGTGTATACTGTCCCTTTAACAAATACCAGCCTTTAGTTGGTGCATGGAAGTGCTTTAATGCAACCTGTCCAATGTGTGCGCTGTTCAGACGTGCAGCTATCCATTTTGTGTATTTATACAGCAGGGGCCTTTGGTAGATGCTTTCCTCAGTGTGTCTTCTCTGCTTAGATTGTGTGTAGAATAACGGTAAACCATGTTATCGCAGATAGTGTTTTTTGTGTGTGTTTTTTTTAAAAAGTGTGTTTCCCAGGTCTCTCTAAGAGTAGAGATGTGCTTTCTAGTGAGGAATAACAGGGCAGATTTGTTGCAAGTTTTGCATTCCTCTAGTTCTGACAGCTCTTAGAAGTGCATTTTGTTGTCTGAAATTGATCCCACGCTCCTTAAAGGGACATAAACCCAATTTTTTTTCTTTAATGATTCTGATAGAACATACATTTTTAAAACTACTTTCCAATTTACTTCTGTTATCAAATTTTTTTTCTTGTAATCCTTTGTTGAAAAGCTAGGATGTAAGCTTGTGCATGTGTCCAACACTATATGGCAGCAGTTTTGCAACAATGTTATAGATTAGATGGCAGCACTATTTCCTGTCATGTAGTGCTTCATGCATACCTAGGTATCCCTTCAACAAAGAATAACATGAAAACAAAACAAATTTTATACTAGAAGTAAATTGGAAACTTTTTAAAAATTGTATTCACTATCTTAATAGACATTTTTTGGGTTTACTGTCTCTTTAAAGGGATAATAAACACAATTTTTTCTTTCATGATTCACATAGAGCTTGCAATTTTAAGCAACTTTCTAATTTACTCCATTATACATGTTCTTGCTATCTTTATTTGAAAAAGCAGGAATGTAAAGGTTATGAGCCAACCCATTTTTGGGTAGCACTTGCTTGATTGGTGGCTACATTTAAACACCAAATAAACAGTCCAGTCCAGCACCTCAGGTAACTGCACGCCACATAGGGTAACCTCTTATACCCAAAATACAATATAAGAACAATCCAAAGAGTGGCAGCATAAATGGTATCGTCGCTGATTTGATGTGCTAATAAAATACAATTCATGCTGCCACTCTTTGGATTGTTCTTACATTTAGACACCAATCAGCAAGCACTACCCAGGTGCTGAACCAAAAATGGGCCGGCTCTTAACTTCCTGCTTTTTCTAATAAAGATAGCAAGCGAACAAAGAAAAATTGATAATAGGAGTAAATTAGAAAGTTGCTTAAAGCATGATCTATCTGAATCATGGAAGAAAAAGTTTAGTGTCCCTTTTAAAGAAACTGGAATGCAAAGTCTGCATCAAGTGATTGCTTATTTGCGGCTGTTCTTGTTTGCAAAGCCTTGTGCATCCTGTTGCTAAGAGGGAGTTTTGCATGTAGTGTGTGTGGGTTATTATTATTTTTTTTTTTTAATGCAGTTTTGCAATAGATTTTAAATTTTGATGAAGTAGCCGGGTGGGGACTGTAACACCTTTTTGTTCTACATTGTCTGCTATCCAAAGCACACATTTCCATCTAAAGGGGAGAAGAGTTCACTGCTTCATTCATCACTTATGGGAAATAAGAACCTGGCCACCAGGAGGAGGCAGACACAACCCAGCCAAAGGCTTAAATACCTCCCCCACTTCCATCATCCCCCAGTCATTCTTTGCCTTTTGTCACAGGAGGTTGGCAGAGAAGTGTCGGAAGATTCGGAGTAGTCTTATATGGAGGGTAGTACTCTTCGCAATGTGACTGGAGTCTTAAGTAGTCCTGTCAGCCTCTGTGAGAGCATGGGTAAAAGTTAGTCTGGAGATGCAGGGGGAGTTCTTCTGCAACACCATCCCGACTATTAACGGCTCCCTAAGCAATCAGCGTTGACGAGTTTCGCTGCCTGCTTTTATTCTCAAGTCCATGTCAGGAGTGACACTACTAACCTGTCACACTTGAAGTGCCGTGTTCCTGTTCCACATCGTTGCTTCTGGTAGGATCGTTTCTATATATAAAACGCAAGAAGAATCTAGGGTAATACCCTCGAAAGGGGGTTATGGAACGGGGGGGGGGGGGGATTTTAATATACATATTGTTTGTGTTTCTTACTGCACTTATGTGAGATGAGGCTCTGTCAGTGTGGAACAGTAAAAGAGATTGAGGTGGGTTTTTTTTGGCGCGTCTCTCGCTCAGTGCAGGGGCGGTCCTGCATGGTACTCCATGTGACTGGGTGTGGCCTACTAACTTCCTCTTTCTCGACCTGTGTTCGTAGGAGACGAAAGCTGTTTTTTTTTGTAGTCCGGGTCAGAGGAGGTGGTGAGTGCCCCGTCCATTGGGATACAAAGGTACCATTTAATCAATAATAAAGTCCGTAATAAAGGCACAAGCTATGAAGGACTCTAATTTGTTGGAGGATACTCCTTCCTTATCTAAACCTACTAATTGTGTCTATTGTAGGGAGGTTTTGGTGGAACCACCATTATAACTCTGTTCCACATGTTCTGACTATTACTATTTGTAAAAAGAATAAAGTTTTTAGTACAACTGTTCCATCCACCTCTGAGGGTTCTCCATCCCGCGCGGTACGTTCCCTACAAGCATCTCCAATTACACAAGCAGTTCCCCAGGGCACTACTAATCCACCCGTGGGAGGGGTCCTTTGGCCTCCAAGACTTCGCCGATCAGTTGCGATGCCTCGTCCTAAGCGGAAGGTACAGGACTGCTATCCTTCTCAGGGGTCATCGACTCTGCTGGATATCCGCAGAGGAGGGCAACTCCGATTTTTTTCGAAGGAGGCCGCTTCCGAGTCGGAATCGGCTACCTCTAGGCCTCCGTCGGCAGAGGTACCAGATTTAAAATTTAAGATGGAGCATTTGGGTTTCCTGCTGAAGGAAGTGCTTGCTACTCTGGAGGTTCCGGAACCGAAACTACCATAGGAACCTTCGATCCCTAAATTGGATAGGGTTTACAAGGCAGGGTAGTGCCCCATTCCTATCAAAATGGCAAACATTAAAATTGAATGGGAGAAACTGGGTTCGCCCTTTTCTCCCTCGTCGTCTTATATGAAGCTTTTCCCCATTCCGGACGCGCAGCTTGAACTGTGGGGGCGGTCCCTAAGGTGGATGGTGCTATCTCCACGCTCGCTAAGAGAACGACCATTCCGCTTGAGGATAGCTCCTCTTTTAAGGAACTCATGGATAAGAAGATGGAGTCCATGTTGCGGAAGATGTTCCAACTGACAGGCTTAGTTTTCCAACTGGCGGCGGCAGTCACTGCGGTAGCTGCTGCGGCTACCTATTGGTGTGGTGCACTATCGGCAATGGTCTAGGTGGAGACCCCCTCAGATTTTGGATCGAATCAAAGCCTTAAGGGTAGCGCATTTTGTTAATCTGTGATGCCAACATGCAGATTATTCGCCTGAATGCTAAGACTTCAGGGTTTTCTGTTTTAGCTTGCCGGGCTCTGTGGCTAAAATCGTGGTCTGCTGACATGACATCTAAGTCTCGCTTGCTTGCTTTCCCTCCCATTCAAGGTGAAGGTTTTGTTTGGCCCAGGCCTGGATTCCATCATATCTACAGTCACGGATGGCAAGGGCTCCTTCTTACCTCAGGATAAGAAAGCCAAATCTAAAGGATCTGCTTTTCGTCCCTTTCGTACAGACAAGTCTCAGCGCCAGCAGCCTTCTGTAAAATCTGAGCATTCCAAGGGATCTTGGAAGCCAGCAAACTCTTGGAACAAGTCCAAGCAAAACAAGAAGCGCACAGTC